>NC_056597.1:23946598-23949098 GCF_018340385.1 Cyprinus carpio | reverse complement strand
AAACACCACCAACAAACACCACCCCCAAACCCAATCACCCCCAACACCCCCACACCAACCCACCACCCCCACACCCAACACCCCCAAACAAAAAACCAAACCCCCCACCCACCCCAACCCACAAAACACAAACCCCCCTCCCAACACCACCCCCCCCCCCCCCCCCACAAACAAACCACAACCCAAACACAAAAAACACCCCCCAAACACCCCCCACAACACACAAACACCCACACAAACTCAACCCACCACACCAACCAACACCCCACACACCAAACACAAAACAACAACACACAAACAAACACACCCCCCACCACACCAAAAACACAACAAACACACACACCCCCCAACAACACACCCCACCCAAAACCAACAACAAAACACAAACCCCCCTCCACAACCAAAACCCACCACACCCACCCACCAAAACCCCACCAAACACCACACCCACCCACACCCAAACCAACAACAAAAACACCACCCAAACCCACACAAAACAAATCCAAAACAACACAACCACACACAAACCCACCACAAAAACCCACAACCAACACACCCACCAAAACCAAACAACAAACAAAACACAAACCAACAACCCAACACACCAACAAAAAAACAAAAAAACCCAAAAAAAAACACCCAACCCACACCCACAACACAACACACACCCAAACACAAAAACAACAACAACCCAACACACCACACCACCACAAAAACAAACAAAAAACACAAAAAAAAAACAAACAAAAAACACACACCAAAAAAAAAACCCACAAACAACCACAAACAAACAACCAAACACAACACAAAAAAACAACCCCAACACCCACACAAACAACAAAAAAACAAACCACCCAAAAAAAACACCCACCACAAAAAAACAACCACACCCCCCCACCCACCCCACAACAACACAAACCCCAACAAAAACACACAACACAAAAAAAAACAAACAAAAACAACCCACAAAACCCACACCAACCACAACACAACACACACAACCCCAAAAAAACACAACCAAACACAACACACCAAACACAACACCCTGCACCACACAAACACAACCAAAACACACACACAACAAAACAACCCACACAAACACAACACAACAAACAAAAAAAAACAACCCCACAACAACCCAACCAAAACACAACAAAACAAACAAACAAAAAAACCCACCCAAAAAAACCACCACACAAACACACCAACACCCCACCACACAACAACACACACAACAAACACAACCACACACCACACACAAAAAAAACCCCAAAACCACCCACACAACCCACACCCAAAAAAACAACACAAACCACAAAAAAACCCCAAAAAACCCCCCCCAACAACACACACCCACAACAAAAAAAAAAAAACAACCCAAAACAACACACACCCCCCACCCACCACAAACAACACAAACACCACAAAAACCCAAAACCCCCCCCACACACACACACAAAACCACAACACAAACAAAAAACACACACAACCAAAAAAACAAAACCCCACACAAAACACCACAACAACACAAACACACCAAACACACCCCACACACCCCACACCCAAACACCAAAAACACCAAAACAAAAACAAACCAACAAGCAACAAAAAAAAAAAAACACAAACACACAAACAAAAACAAACAAACAAACACAACAAAAACAACAACACAAAAAAAAAACACACACCAAAAACCACCAACACCACCCCCACAACACCACCCCCAACCCAACACAAAACACACCACAACACACCCAAAAACCACAAAAAACAAAAAAAACCAAACAAAACACACAACAAAAAAAAAACAAACAAAACACAAAACCCACAAACACACCACCACCCACAACACACCAAACACAAGAACACCACACAAAAAAAAACCCACAAACACCTAAACAAACCCCAACCCACACAACCACCACAACCACCAACACCAAACAACCCACAAAAAACACACAAACAAAACCACAAAAACACAAACAAAAAACCCAACACCCACACCCCCACAAACAAACACACCACCCCAAACAAAACACAACACAAAACACAAAAACACCCCAACACCCACCAAACAACACACACCACACACACAAAAACAACAAAAACACACACACAAACACCCACCACACCCCACCCACACCCCCCACACCACAAAAAAAAAACACCACACACACCAACCCCCACACAAACCACAAACCCACCACACAAAAAAACCCAACACCCCCCCCCACCCAAACAAACCACCCCAACAAAAACCCACCCACAAACACCCCCAACACACACACCCCACAAACCACACCCCCCACACAACAAACAAACACAAACAAAAACCACACCCACAACAAACACCACCACAACACAACCAACCCCAAACAACCCTGCCAAAACCCCACACACACCCAAACAAAAACACACACAACACACACAACCCAAACAACACACACAAAAAAAACACACCCACAAACCCCACCCCACCACACAAAACCCACACACACAC
>NC_056597.1:23906598-23941598 GCF_018340385.1 Cyprinus carpio | reverse complement strand
GTTGTGTGATGTGTGTGTAGTTTTGTGTAGTGGTTGTGTGTGTTGTGTGTGTGTGTTGTGTGTGTGGTTTGTGTTGGTGGTGTGGGGGGAGTGTGATGTGAGTGTGTGTAGTATGTGGTGTGAGTGTGTGTGTGTGTGTGTGTGTGTGTGTGTGTGTTTGTGTAGTAGTGTGATGTGGGTGTGTGTTGTGTGTGTGTGTGTGTGTGTGTGGTTGGGTGTGTGTGTGTGTGGGTGTGTGTGTTGTGTTGTGTGGTGTGAGTGTGTGTGTGTGTGTTGGGTGTGTGTTATGTGATGTGTGTGTGTGTAGTGTGTGGTGTGTAGTGTGTGTAGTATGTGATGTGAGTGTGTGTAGTATGTGTTGTGTGGTGTGTGTTGTGTGTGTGTGTATTGTTGTGTATGTGTTGTGTGGAGTGTGGGGGTTTGTGTGTTAGTATGTGGTTTTGTGTTGTGTGTGTGTTTGGGATGTGATGTTTGTGTGTGTAGTATGTTTTGTGAGTGTGTGTAGTATGTGATGTGTTTTTGTGTGTAGTTTTTTGTTGTGATTGTGTTTTTGTGTGTTTAGTATATTTGGTGTGTGTTTGTGTGTTGTGTGTGTAGTGTGTGGTGTGAGTGTGTGTGTGTGTGGTTGTTGTGGTGTTGTGTGGTGTGTGTTGTGTGAGTGTGTGTGTGTTGTTGTGTGTGGGTGTGTAGTATGAGGTGTGTGTGTGTGTTGTGTGTGTGTTTGTTATGTGGTGTTTGTGTTGTGTTAGTATTGTTGGTAGTGTGTAGTGAATGTTGTGTTGATGTGGGTGTAGTATATTGTGTGAGTTTGTGTTTTGTGTGTGTTTTGTGTTTGTTTGTGTGTGTTTTGTGTGTAGTGTTGTGTTTTGTGTGTTTGTGGTGTATGAGGTGGTGTGTGTGAGTTGTGTGTTTTTTTGTTTGTGAGTGTGTGTTTTATGGTGGGTTGTGTGTTTTGTGTGTGTGTAGTTTGTGGTGTGTATGTGGTGTGTGTGGTGTTGTTTTGTGATGTGGTGGTGATGTGTTTTTGGGAGGTGTGTGTGGTGTGGTGTGTGTGTGTGTGTTTGTTTAGTATGTGGTGTGAGTGTGTGTTGTGGTTGTGTGTGGTTGTGGTGTGTGTGTGTGTATGTGCATTGGGTGTGTGTGTTTGTGTGTGGTGTGTGTGTGTGGTGTGTTTGAGTGTTGTGGGTGTTGTGTTGTAGTTTGATGTTTTTGTGATGTAGGGTGTGTAGTTGTGTTGTGAGTTGTGGTGATGTGTGTGATGTGTGGGGGTGATGTGTTTGTGGTTTGGTTGTGTTGTGGTGTGTGTGTGTGTGAGTGTGGTTGTATTGTGGTGTGGTGTGTGTGTTGTGTAGAGTGTGATGTGGGGTGGTGTGTGTGTGTTTGTTGTGTGAGTTGTGTGGTGTATGAGTGTGTGTGTATGTGTGAGAGTGTGTTAGTATGTGATGTGTGTTGTGAGTGGTGTAGTGTGATGTGAGTGTGTGTGTTTTTGTGTGAGTGGTGTGTGTGTATGTGTGGTGTGTGTGTGTTTGTGTTATGAATGTGAGTATGTGAATTGTGTGTAGTGTGTGGTGTGAGTGTGTGTAGTATATGATGTGTGTAGTGTGATGTGAGTGTGTGTAGTATGAGGTGTGTGTGTGTGTGTGTAGTGATGGGGTTGTGATTGTGTTGTGTGTGTGTAGTGTGTAGAGGTTGTGTTGTATGTTTTGTGTGTAGTATGTGAGTGTGAATTTGTTTTTTTTTTGTGTGTGTGTGTTGTAGTTTTTTGAGTGTTTTTGTTGTGTGTGTTTGTTTGTGTGTGTTTTGTGTGTGTATGTGAGTATGTGAAGTTGAGTGTGTAGTGGGTGATGTGTGTGTGTGTAGTGTTTGTGAGTGTTTGTGTGTGTGTGTGTGTGTTTGTTGTGTGTTGTGGTGTTTTTGTGTGTGTGTGTATGTGATGTGGTTAGTGTGTGGTGTTGTGTGTAGTGTTGTGTGATGTGTGTAGTGAGTGTGGTGTGTGTGTGTAGTGTGTGTGTGTGTGTGTGTGTGTTGTTTGTGTAGTATGTTTTGTTGTGAGTGTGTGTGTGTGTGTGGTGTGTGTGTTATGTATGTGTGTTGTTGTGTGTGTGATGTGTGTGTTGTTGTTGTGTTGTTTGTGTGTGTTGTGTTGTAGTGTTGTTTTGAGTGTTGTGTATGTGTGTGGGTGTAGTTTTGTGTGTATGTGTTGTGTGTGTGTGTAGGTGTGTGTGTGTAGTGTGTGTTGTATTGTGTGTGTTTTGATGTGTGTGTATTCTTTGTTGAGTATGTGAAGTTGTGTGTGTAGTGTGTGTGTTGTGTTGTTGTTTGTAGTTTGTGGTTGTGTAGTGTTGTGTTGTGGTGTGGTGTGTGTGGTGTGGAGTGTGTGTGTGTGTGTGTGTGTGTGTGTAGTATGTGATTTGACAGTGTGTAGTATGAGGTGTGTGTGTGTAGTATGTGATGTGTGTGTGTGTGTAGTATGATGTGTGTGTGTGTGTGTGTGTAGTATGTGATGTGAGTGTGTGAAGTGGTGTTGTGTAGTGTGTGGTGTGTAGTGTGTGTAGTATGTGATGTGAGTGTGTGTGTGTGTGTGTGTGTGTGTAGGTATGTGATGTTAGTGTGTGTGTAGTATGTGTGTGTAGTGTGTGTGTGTAGTATGTGATGTGTGTGTGTGTGTATAATAATTTATGTGAGTTTTGTGTGTGTATGTAGTATGTGATTAGTATGTGATGTGTGTGTGTGTGTGTGTGTGTAGTATGTGATGTGAGTGTGTGTAGTATGAGGTGTGTGCGTGTGTAGTATGTGATGTGTGTGTGTGTAGTATGATGTGTGTGTGTGTGTGTGTGTGTGTGTGTGTGTGTGTGTGTGTGTAGTATGTGATGTGAGTGTGTGAAGTGTGTGTAGTGTGATGTGAGTGTGTGTAGTATGTGGTGTGAGTGTGTGTAGTATGAGGTGTGTGTGGTGTGTGTGTGTAGTGTGTGATGTGAGTGTGTGTAGTATGTGATGTGAGTGTGTGTAGTATATTATGTGAGTATGTGAAGTGTGTGTAGTGTGATGTGAGTATGTGAAGTGTGTGTAGTATGTGATGTGAGTGTGTGTAGTATATGATGTGAGTATGTGAAGTGTGTGTAGTATGTGATGTGAAATATTTCCTAATGATTTTTCTGTTTTTACTTTCAGGGTCACTTTCATTACAAATAAAAATAATTGAAAACTAGAGAAATAAGAAAAGAAGAAGAATGGTAAAACGTTTGTTTAATGTGCTCGTGTGTAGCAACGATTGTTTTGTTGGGGGAGGAGTCAGCTGCACAGCGATCATAATCCAGTTATCACGGAGGGATATTTAATATCTAGAATAAGAGCTCGGACTTCAGACACATCTCAGAATAGCTCAGAAGATAAACAGCAGACCTCTGTCTCTTACGCTGTCTTCTGGAATGTTGTGAAATGTTGTTCTGGTCGTTCTGAAAGGCCTGAGCAAAGTCTGTCATCAAGGTATTTCTGTATAAGTGCCTTCCAGAAATGTCTTACATGACCGTGTTCCCAAACAGCAGCATCCACCTCCGAATACGACCGCATTCGTTGTGTTTCGTCTGCTCGCTCTGAGGCGCAAGTAGTTTATTATTTATGAAAATTATTATATTCAGTAGCTTCTCCTGCTTTTCTTATTGATATTTAGTGCTAGTTCATCAGGAAGTGACGATTTTGTGCTCTTTGACTCGTTGGATGGAAACGGTGCTTGTTCACAAATGTTTTATGCAATATTTCAATTTTGCGCATAAGTTAAATTCGCTACTATTTTTCAGTGATTATTATAATATACGGAAGTGATTATACAGTGCCTTCTCGTTGACATCAGCGCATTGATGCTTTTAAACTCATTAATTAATTAATATGTTTTTCATTGATGCCTACATGGTAAATAGTGAAAATGAGATTGGTTGCTGTGTTTGAGAGACAGTGTGTGCTCAGCGCTGTGTATCTGGACTCTAGTCTGTCAACATGACCTCTGAACTCTTCATCCCTGTGTTTGTGAACGCCTCCACATACGGCTCCCAGCTTCATTTCTCGTCAAGAAACACGTTTGACTTACGAATATGATAATAAGAATCTAGAGTGGTCTTTATTAAAACTGTGTAACATCTCATTTGGACTGTAACAAACCAGTTTGGTTTATAGGTAGAGAAAACTGAAAGATTGTGAATGTAAAGACAAACATGTTTTTCTGTGACTGATGAATCGTCAACATGAATTAAGAAAGTAAATATTGTTGATTTACGTCGACTTTGACGTCAGACTCTTCATACGTCTTATGAAGTGGCTCCTGCTTTGCTTTGGGTTTTATACAAGCTGTCAACTTTATTTCTAATCAGAAAACACACTTGGCTTTTAATGATATAAATATGATAGGAACAGCTTAAAAATCAAGTGTCGTCTTCATTAAAACATCTAATTTGGATGATAGCCAACCTCTATATGTATTTCAGAGTTAACTGGAAATAACATTTAATCATCGAGGATTTGATTTTGTTCAGAACTGGAGTAATTTATAGAGCTTTGAAGTCCTCCTGGAACATTCGTATTTACGAGTTAGTAAGTAGTAATTATGACGTCAGGTGTGTTCAAGTCACTTTGGTCGATGTACCATTTCTATATAAAATTATGTTTTTTTTTTTTAAATCTGTACTTCTGAAACATGATTAAAAAAACAAGATTTAAGTGCGTTTTAAGTTTTCATTGAATTTTCATTGAGTTTTGTAAATTCAAATATTAAAATAGTAATATATTTTACTGTCATAATTTTACAATACAATGTCATTTTATACATGCGAATTTAAATGACAAGATATATAAAATCGTAATCATTTTACTAGATTTACCATCAATACAGATACTACATCCATCCCATCCTAAATATTGTTTCACTATTAACTCAAGGCTTAAAGAAAGTTTCGAGTTTCCAATGTGGTGGCGTTCAACTCGTAAAAACAATCTATCCGACATGATTTGAATGCAACATCATTATCTGTGTCCCTGCAGCACAGAAGCAGTCATCAGTAGCACAGGTATATTTGTAGCAATAGACAACAATACATTGTATGGGTCACAATTATACATTTCTCTTTTATGCCAAAAATCATTAGGATATTAAGTAAAGATCATGTTCCATGAAGATATTTTGTAAATTTCCTACCGTAAATATATCAAAACTTAATTTTTGATAAGTAATATGCATTGCTAAGAACTTCATTTGAACAAATTTAAAGATGATTTTCTCAATATTTAGATTTTTTTGCACCCTCAGATTTTCAAATATTGTCCTCCTAACAAACCACACATCAATGGAAACATCAATTTCATATGATGCATAAATCTCAATTTCAAAAAACTGACCCTCATGACTGGTTTTGCGGTCTTATATGTGTGAGAAAGATTATGAAAGAAAACAGAATAATGTCATTGATGAATCAGCATGAATTAAGACGTCAGACTCTGCATACGGGCGTCTTCCGAAGCAGCTCCCGCTTAGCTTTGGGTTTAATAGACGCTTCCGTCTGCGGCATGACTTTGGACATGGCGTTATTGATCCACGAGATGTATTTGGAGACCTGCGTGTAGACGCCGTACTTGCCCTTCCGGGCGCACCCTTCGCCCCAGCTCACCACGCCCGTCACGAACCACGTGCTTTTGTAGCGCGTCACGTGCGGCCCGCCGCTGTCGCCCTGACACGCGTCCTTGTCCTCCTGATCGTATCCGGCGCAGAACATGCGGTTGGAGATCTTAAACTTGCTGGACTCCATGCACTTGGCACGGTCGACGTACGGCACGGTCAGCTTCTGCAGGAAGGTGGACTGGGGGCCGCCCTCGCGCACTCGGCCGAAGCCGCTCACCATGCCGTCCTCCTGGAGCATCAGCACGCGCTCGGCGAAGTCATGCTGCGGAAGGCAGGCGGGGATGATGAATCTGCTGAATCTGATTGGCTTGCTGAGCTTGATGAGGGCGATGTCGTTGTGGTAGGTCTCAGCCATGTAGTTCTTGTGAATCAGAATCTTGTCTACGTCATGCGTGACCTCATGACCCTCGTTAACCAGCGTGTTGTGCTCACCTGACAGGAAGACACAAACAGGAGTGAGATCTCTTAAACATCTCTATTGTTTCTCCCAGATGGACAGATTAAGACTCTCCGTGAGGTTTCTCCTTAGAGTAATCTCATATGTGTCTCCTCTAGAGTTTAGGAAAAGATCTCCACCAGTGTTTGGGAAAGTTACTTATCAAACGGATAGTTCCGGTCCTTGATTCTGATTGGCTGAGCCACGTTCAAAGCTGTTGTAAATTACTCTACAAAGTAACATCAAAGTCCTTTTAAGACAAGTCATGTCACTCGGCGGCCATCTTTGAAATGCCTCTCGTGCATGCAAGTGCAGCTCCTATCTCTGAATGGGGAAACATTAAATTCTCCAAAACTGTTCACTGAGCTTAAGATTAAATTTCATATTTGAAATCACCAAAGAAATCTGACAACAACTGTGTCATCAATGTTGTTACTTTTGCTCAAATAGCATTATTAAAAGCTTATTTTTCAGGCTAGATCAGCCAGTGCACATGCACAGTACTAATAGCACTGTCAGAGCTCAGACTGTTTCTATAGCAACCGGGACTTCTAACGGCAGCAGTGAACTCTGACTTTACCGATTAGCGATTGGCTCTTTCATTCAGAAGGCGGGGCTTCTTGTGATTGAACGGCCAAATTGAGCGTTGCATTTTTCCCCATTCAAAACTATACGAGTGACATGTCTTGGGTATTCTATAGTCTTTGTTAACATACACTTTGGTTTACAATCGGAATTGTTACAACCACTTTGTCGCAACCACAACTGATTCTGAGGAACTATTGTTTGGTGGAAGAATACTCTATTTATTAAATGTGATGGAAACTCCAAATATCTAATAAAAATCTCTTAATTTGCCAAAAAGATTTTACGCTCACTTAAGGTGACTTGAGCAAAAGAAGGCATAGAGATGGAAATGCATTTTTGTGAATACATTTCTCCATGCACATGAAAAAGGTCAAGTAATGGGATAACTTCACTAGCCAGCGGACCGATCTCATTGCACAGGATCCAAGATGTTGTTACAGTCATTCTATGGTCATTTATGTATAACTGAATAATAGTATTTCTGTATAAAAGTAGTCTTACACAACTTTGTTTCCAAACAGGAAGACACAAAGGCTACGTTCAGACTGCAGGCAAATGTAGCTCAAATCAGATTTTTTGCTCACATCTCTGATAACAATCAACCACTGAATCAAATGTTAAAAAATCGTTGATTTGTCAATGTTAATTGCACTGAATCAAAATTTGCATGTTTGCACACGCAATTAATGTTGAAAATGTTGAAATTTTAACAAACCACCATTACTGTGATACTGAAACTTCCACTGATTACTAACTAGTAATCAGTGGAAGTGAGATGTGCCAGTTTCAACTCTACTGTATATACAAGCAAAACATGAGGGCTCGTATCATAAAAGTTCAAAACACTGCTGTCTTTTGTCACATCCTTGCATTTATTTTTCATATTGCCTGTGCATCATTTCTCTGGCTTCTGCAGCAGATCACACTATAAATAAACACATAATCGCTTACTTTATATCCTCCGTGTTTACTTCCGTATAACAAGTGTTGCCAAATCCATGGTTTCCCCGCAGAATTGGGCTACTGTTTCCACTAACAACACTAAAGCAATATTTGGACTAGTTTTGAGAAGCAGTTGGTTGGTTTTTATTTTTAAAAACCTGGAAACCCTGTTCGTATCGTTATTTTGTGCATATGGGTTGTAACAAACATTCTAATCACGGGAAGAAGGAGGCGGGAACCGGCAAACATTTAAACAAAAACAGTGTGTCCGCTCGGCCCTCCACCAGCTGGGTGAACTCTTCCACGTTGCCTGGCGGCGGCACTGGATAGCCCTCGGTGGACGGCCTGACACTCCTCCGCCACCCGGTGGATGGCGACAGCTGCTCTGAGTTCGGGAAGCTGGCAGGAGTGCCCCATTCCCTGCTCCTCCCCATCAACAAATGGCTCGTTTGTAATGGGTTTTATTATTTTTGTCTGGTCGCGCCGGTGTTCTGACCGGGACACGCATCACAGTATGGTGAGGGGCGTAACATTTCCGTCACACGCTTGAGGCATTCAGCCAATCACAATGCACTGGATAGCTGGCCAATCAGAGCACACCTCGCTTTTCAGAACGATGAGCTTTGTAAAAAACTATGTGTTTCAGAAGGCGGGGCCATAGAGGAGCAAAATTAATGTACAGTATGTGTTTTTATTAACCTTCAACCACATAAACATGGCAGCTAGCTGAAATAATTTTATAGTAAATAATTAAATTTTTTTTTTCTTTAATGTAGTTTCTTTTATTTCAAGTACAAAAACGTTTTGTTTTTTTAAATAGTTTTAGTACTAGTTTTGTGTACTAGTTTAGTACTAGTTTTTTCATGCTAAGTGTGCATGAAAATATTTCACAAATGTTGAAATTTTAAATAAAGGGTGATGACAGCATTTCATACCTACAACCACCCGGATGGAGAGCGACTGATTCATGCAGTGAGCAGCCGACAGAACGATGTACTCGTTTAAGATGGTGCCGCCGCAGAAGCCGATGTTGTCTTCGTTGATGAGAAGAGCCTGAGAGAACATCCAACATCATCACGCTCAAACTGCCATATTTCATGTCTACAATGTAAAGCTTCATGCTAAAGATCTCTACCTGCCATGGACAGTCTCCAGGAAGACACTTCACACCGTTCACGATTCTCGTTTTTCTCCCTGGGGACTCAGCCGGGAGGGATTCCTCCTCCAGATCCATCTCCTGCTTGAGGAGACCAAACATGCTGGTTGTGTCGTTGACGGGAGGGTTGGTGGAGTCTGTGACAGGCTCGACGGTGGTCTCCTCTTCATTCTCAGTGTGGTTGATGTGTATGTTGTTTAAGATGCTTCTGGTCTTCTGAGGATGGACGGCGCCACATTTGAAAGGATCTGAAACCGGAAAGTGTTTAAACTCAGGACGGATACACATCTCACTTAAAGTCAAATCATCATTTACCTTGAGACTGACACGACTTCCCGTCATTGGCCAGCTCGTAGCCTTTAGCACACGAACAGACGATATTATTCCTCTCAACTCTGCAGAAATGATCGCAGCCTCCGTTTTCGCTCTCACAGAGCGCAGGAATTACTGCAGCGAGACACACAAGAGAGAGACTCAGTGCTGCTGATCGACTGACGGTCTGTTGTGTGAACACCAGTGCTGGGGGTAATGCATTACAAGTTACGTAATCAGATTACTTTTTCTAAGTAACTAGTAAAGTAACACATTATTTTTTTAATTTAGAAGGAATTATCTGAGTTACTTTTTCAAATAAGTATCTCCAGTTACTTTGTTTCCATGTATTGAGTGACAGCTCTGGTGTTGCCATGGTGACAGAGATCAGGAGAAATACTGTAGTTCTAGACTAAATATGAACGTGTTTACTCATCTCACTGCACAAAAACACATTCAGTGAAAATGAATAAAAACAGTCAAATGCAAACTCAGAATATTATAAACACCTGCAATAATTAAATGTTTAATAAGACAAATATCATTTATGTATTTATTCCAATTTTATTAACCAATATCTTTGCTTCTGACCTTCGATGATCTATTTCAATCATACTAATAAGCAAAATTGACACAATTGTGTTTTTATTTTAGTTATTGCTGAATAGTGTTGAACTTTCTTCTCCTGCGTCATATTCTTCATGTGATTAGTTTGAGCAGCGCCCTCTACTGTACAGACGTGAATTAACACTTCCTTCAGCCACATTCACTTCACTTTTGGTGTGAAAGATCTTTTACATTAGTAAAATAACTTTTTATATTAAAAACAAACAAGCAATCCCTGCCCAGATTTCAAAAGTAACGCATTACTTTACATAAAAGTAACGAAGTAACGTAATTAGTTACTTTTTTCAAGGAATAACTCAATATTGTAATGCATTACTTTTTAAAGTAACTTTCCCCAACACTGGTGATTACTGAACAAAATGCGTCTCTTTACCGATCTCACAGTTGTAGCCCTTATAGCCTTGATGACAGAAACACGTGTACGGCGGCCCGATCGCGTCTCTACACTCGCCGCCGTTGAGACACGGGTGGGACAAACACGCGTCTCCATCTGAACAAACAACACCGAACACACAAGAGCTTGTATCAAGACTTACTTCACCATTAAAACCAAGCTGAACCGAAGGATTATTGCAGACTCACCAACATACTTGTGCCAGAACTCATCCTGAGGGAAAACACAACACATCCGTCAGAGGAAATGAACACACACTCGATTCTTTTGAGCTGGATTTATATTGATGTTTGTTTTCATTCAAATAGACCTTAGACCTAATGCTTTCACATGTGGTTATTTTTGTAGCAAAAAATCTCATGTTCATCAAATGGTTCAAACAGAGCCTGAAAAATGTTTCATTGTATTTATATTGGCCAAGTCAAGTTCAATAGTTCAGCTCTGTTATGGAGGAATTCAGACTGATAATAGTTGCTAGTTACTGGCTGTGACATTTCAACACAAAACATGTTTCAAAAAATAATTGGTCATTAATACTTTGTGTGAATTTATGTATTACTCAAATTATAAGCGTATATGTTCTTGTCACGCTGGTTTTTGGGTTTTTTGTTTCTGGTTTATTTTGATTGGTTGTTTAAGTCGTGTGTCTTAGTTCTCATTGGTTGGTTTGTCATGTGACCCCCTTTTATTTGGTATATATAGCCCTCATGTTCCCATTGTCTCTTGTTGAGTATTGTCCCTGTAAAATCTGTTGATAATTTTTTGTTTTGTTTATGACAAGTCTGCTCATGCCAAGTCAAGTCTAGCCTTTATTTGTTTGTATTTTGGATTGTCACTTTTGGACTGCACTTGGGTTCTCGTTACGCTCGCCTCCAGAGGAATCTTTACAGTTCTAAACAGTGAATACTGAGGGAATCGTGTCCATCACTAGCTATGTTTCCATCCAAAGTTACAAATTTAACTTGTGCACAAAATTAGAATATTGAATTCTGAATAAAACACCATTTCCATCCCACGTGTTCACATGGAAACTGGCCCAAAATATCAATAATGAATGCAACCGGGGCTCTTTTTCCCACATCATAAATGACTTGCGCCAGATGAAACGCAGTAACAAACTCTGTTGTGTTATATGTTGTGTGTTGGTTGAATGATGTTTGGAAACACAGTTATGGAGGGGTTTTGTACAAAATCATTTTGATGAAGGACTTCTTTCTGAATTATCAAAACAATATTTAAGATGGTGCGCGATGGTTCAGTTATCGAGTCACATGACTTTTTTTTGATGCACCTTGAGGAATTAATTCAGCACATGTGTGTTTCCATTGTCGCTATTGTGCATGTTTTCTTATTAGATACAGAAATGATCTCAATGAACTCAATTGAGCACATAATTTTTCATGCAGAACTTTAATGTGCATCTTTGTGTTTACATCCAGCATGTTTTTTTTTTTCCCCCAAATCACATAAGAGTAGGTGGAGTAAACATGGCTGATGTCTGCGGTCCTTATGACTCTGGTATTTTGGGCCTGAGAAAAAAAAAAAAAAAGTGGTACACGTGATTTCCTGAACGTTTCCAATCAAATATTTAAAAATAAACAAACAAACAAACCACCGACCGTCTTTTTAACATCCTCGAAGATTTCTCTGGCCTCCTCATAACTGCAGCGCTCCTCAACACACTCGCGCTCCATGTTTCCCTTCTTTAGCTCCTCGAACATGGTGTTGGCGCGCCGGCGCCGGCTCAGGACCTGACTGGCATCTCGACTGTGGAGGAAGACTGGAGAAACACATGACATCATCATCATCAAAGCCTCCCTCCTGATAGCAGCGGAAGAGCAGGGTGTTGAGAAATAAACCCAGCCTGACCATTAGCACGCTCAAACTCACTCTCACATTGATTAGGCCTTAAACAACAAACCTTCAGGTCAGAAAAGAGAGTCACACGAGTCATTCTGAAGCTTCGAGACGACGCACTCACCTTCTGAACTCACACAGTGTATTAGAAACAAGCAGAGAAAATTCCAGAAGACCCAAGACATTGTGGTTTATCAGCGTTCAGCTCTTTCACATTAGAGGATCGACAGAAAACAGACAGAAGGTCAATGAACTGAGCGCTGGGAGGGAGAGAGACACAGGAACAGGGGGAGGAGAACCTGTCAAGAGGACAAAGTGAAAATTGCCAGCGTTTACACTTCGGATATTTCAGTTCAGAACTCATGGAACTACAGGAATCCTGTCCGATGTCTTCATTTGATGTTCACCGCAGCCAAGCGCATTATCAGGCTCTTCAGAACATGAATATAGTACAGAAGACTCAAATTAGTATATTTATTAATTTAGCAGATGCCTTTATTTAATTTAGCAGATGCCTTTATCCAAAGAGACTTACGAGGAGGAATACAATAAGCGAAAGATCTCAAAGGGCTGGTGATAATGCAGTGGTGATAAATGGTTTATCTAAATAAGACGTTCTGTCCTGTTTGAGGTCACAGAGATGAAGATGGGCTGTCAAAGGGGTCATGGCATGGATTTTTTGTATTATTTTATATGTTCCTTCACAAATATTCTTTGTGACTCTCCATGACACTGTGCCTCGATTACAAAACAAAATCCACATACACGATCCGGATGCCATTAAAAATAAACTATCCACTTGTTCCTTTGGCAGTTTAAACCAAACGTTCTTTCACTGCATTTGTCCTGACGACAGACTCATATCTGTTTACTGTATCCAGTGTAGACAAGACAGCGCAGCGATTGTGATTTCTATTTTATTTTGACGTGACACTCACATTCAGCGTTAGCCATCAGTGACTGAACACCAGTGGGCGGGGCCTATGCTGAGAAGGCTATACATCGATGTCTTACTCTGGAGGCGTGTTTATGCAAATTTGTTTTTATGCGCTCTGGTGACGTCATCTTGCCCCTCGGATCCAACCGAGCTGTTTTTGGAGCTTGATTAAATAAATGCTTTGTTTATAATGAGGAGGAGGTTTTAAGCTATGAAACTTGCAGGGTGTTTTAATGGTACAAATACCTCTTATGTGGCGAAAGATAAAGGCAAATTTGATTTCTTGTGTCACGACCCCTTTAACTCACTTTTATTGGAATATCTGAACCTTATATGTGACCCTGGACCACAAAACCAGTCATAAGGGTCATTTGTTTGAATTTGAGATTTATATATCACATGAAAGCTGAATAAATAATCTCTCCATTGATGTGTGGTTTGTAAGGAGGACAATATTTGTCTGAATATCTTTGAATCTGAGGGAGGGTGCAAAAAAATCTAAATATTGAGAAAATCATCTTTAAAGTTGTTCAAATGAAGTTCTTAGCAATGCATATTACTAATCAAAAAATTAAGTTTTGATATATTTACAGTAGGACATTTACAAAATATCTTCATGGAACATGATCTTTACTTAATATCCTAATGATTTTTGGCATAAAAGAAAAATTGATTATTTTGACTCATACAATGTATTGTTGTCTATTGCTACAAATATACCTGTGCTACTGATGACTGCTTCTGTGCTGCAGGGACACAGATATAATGTACACAAAATGTACATAATCTGACCGTACACAGGGTCACGTCTGGTGTATGATTAACAACATCTGCACAAGAAAATCAATGCTGTTTTAGTTAATGACTACCAAACTGTCCCTCAGACGCACCAGAATGATCCCTAAAACCAACACACATGAAGATCAGATGCTTGAATAACAAAAGCACATATAAACAAACTCAGAGAGAGATTTATTTCAGAACCCATTACAGACATTAATCTCGAGCAGTCGGCTCAACTGGAGATCCAGGGGTTTTCATAACCATCTCAAGCCATTTCAAGAAGTTGGCCACTTTGGTGTAAATCTCAGGATAAAAATATATCATATAAATAGTCAAGTGGTCAAGTGCAAAGACCACAAGTGTGGGTATCTGGACAGGGCATACGAGCTGCTTTACAGCTGAAATTGAAGTTTCTTTTATAATTGCTGAATTCTCTGTATTGTATAAAGCACTATAGAAGAAAACGTAAGGTTGGGGGTAATGTATTATGACATTTATGACTTTTTTTCAAGTAACTAGTAAAGTAACACATTCATTTTTAATTTACAAGAAATATCTCAGTAACTTTTCCTAATAATTCTTCCATGTATTGCCTGACAGCTCCCCTGTCTGCAAAAAACCAAACAATTTATTTAAATGCATTTTTAGAATTTATGTGCATTGTGCATCTTGGTGTTTCCATCCAGTCTTTTTTTTTATGCAATATCCCAAAATGCACATAAAAATAGGTGGATGGAAACATAGCTACATACAGAATAAAATCAGACATGATCAAACATAAACAGAAGATTCGCTGTGCATTAACACTTCGTTGTGTTGCAGCTGTAGATTTGGCTGTCTGTTCATGGATCCACTGCATGTATGCGTGGGGAAGTTTTGCACAAACTTATTGTGCAGGTTCCTATTTGAATCTGGATTCCCCAACAAAATGTCTTACAGCAATGGTAAATGCAAGCACACACAGGCATATAAACCCAATAAGCACAGATCATTTGCATACTACTGAATTATTTATTTGTGAATGAGGTAATTATGGATAGAAATATCAAAAACACAGAAGAAAAATCAGACATGATCAAACATAAATAAAAGATTTGCTGTGCATTAACGCTTCATTGTGTTGGAGCTGTAGAATTGAGCGTTTCTTCACAAGTCTTTTTTGATGCGCATTAAGGAATTTATTCGGTAAAATTGTTTCCATCATAGTTTATACGCATGTTTTCTTACCGGATAAGAGTTTTATCTGACTTAACTGAGCGCATAAGTTTTTTCAATACATTTTTTAGAATTGATGTGCATCTTGGCATTTCCATCCAGTGGATGCAATATCCCAAAAATGAGCATAAAAATAGGTGGATGGAAACATAGCTACATAAAGAAGAAAATCAGACAGGATCAAACATAAATAGAGGATTCGCTGTGCATTAACACTTCAATGTGTTTGCAGCTGTAGAATTGGCCGTTTGTTGGTGGATCCACTGCAGGTAGTTGGAGACGCGGGTGTAAATGCCGTAGGACCCTGGTCGGGCGCAGCCTTTGCCCCAGCTCACGATGCCCAGCAGGAAGGTGGTGTCCCTGTAGCGGGTCACCAGTGGCCCGCCGCTGTCCCCTTGACACGAGTCCATCTTTCCCTCGATGTAACCGGCGCAGAACATGTTGCTGGTGAGCGTCACGTTGCTGCTCTCGATGCACTCCTGCGTGCGGATGCGGGGCACCTGCAGGCGGCGCAGTAAGCGTGACGTGGGCCCGTTCTCGCTGCGTTTGCCCCAGCCGCTCACCGTGTGCTTGCTGACGGCCCACAGCTCGCGCTCGGCCATGTCTCGCAGCGGCAGGCAGATGGGGACGGCGTAGGTGCTGTAGACGATAGGCTCGCGCAGACGCAGCAGGGCGATGTCGTTGTCTGAGGTCTTGAACACGTAGCCGGGGTGCATGAGCATCTGCTCCACCTGGATGACCTGTTCTGTGCCTTCGTCCACCTCGATGTCATGCTCACCTGCGTCACAGACAACACACACACATTAGAGCTGGCACTAAATACTGTGCTGCAAGTATTTTCAAGATTGTTTTGGTCGTAAATTGAAAAAAAACAAAGAGGAAAATCTCCAGGGAGCCCATGGCTACGATTACACGACAGCAACACACTAAAAAAAGGGGGGAAAATGTCCTTTGTGTTTTTGAAAAAGTTTTGCATGTATAGACGACAACATTGTCAAAATGATAATCTGTTCACAGGCATCTGCAAAATGACTAAAAAAACGTTGTATTTTGCATGCCGGGCCAGTAGGTGGCGATGACACTTTGGAAAAGAATCAGTACGCATCTGTGCACATGTGCGTTCCTACAGACTGAATAGGGCTTGGGCGCCGCGTTGCATTCTGGGACGTGGCCGCCATGTTGATGGCCTCGTGAATGTAAACATACAGCAAGTTGAACGAGAAGAAAAACAGAGTTGGGAGAAAAAGAAAAAATATGTTAAAGTCGCGAAAAGGTTGTGGGATTTAAAGGGATACGCTAAGTAGGGATGCCAGGGATCGGTATGTGGACAAAATCGGCACTATTAACGGTTTGGATCAATATGAAAATCCCAACAAAGAGTGGAGCACCGACGACGAGTTGCTGCCGCACTTTTGCATTACAGATATCTTCGGCTACCTTGTTTGTTTTGTTTACAGTAATCCAGACAAAGGTAAACTGCACTCCGCCTAGTTGCTAGTTTAGTAACCGTTAGTGCTAACAACCATTCACGTGTACTTTTAACTAACTTATGTGTTTCAAAAGTTTAGTTAGTAGCTATCAACCCTCCCGTTTTTTTCCGGGGTTCTCATGTATTTGAGCTCTTTTCCCGCTGTCTTCCCGTTGTAGTATTTTCCTGTAAAATATCCCGTTAGCCCTTCCATCGGACCTGTCAGTCTCTGTGCTGTTGTCCTTTTGCTACACAGTTGCCCTTCCAGCAAAACAGATATTTTCAAACCATCGTTTTGCTTAACGTTACTTGAAAGCAACCTTAGCGTGATATTGGCCTTTTTAAGATAACAGCGTGGTTGTTGTGAGAGCAGGATTTCACACCAATGTAAGCAAAGTCACGTTAGACATCGCTTCACAATCTCGCTTAGTTAATGCAGCAGTTTTGTAGTACGAATTTTTGCTGTCAGCAGAGGGATAGCAACAGAAAGATGAATGTAGAAATTTTCCGGTTTTTTTGGATGAGTAGCCCAGGAAATTTCCCTTATTTTCAGTGTTTACTTAAGCTATATAAATTAATATTCAGATATTATACCTCACTTGGTCTCCGTGGTCGCGCCTCCAAGCAGGAAAGCAGTGGCAAGTTAATCCATTTTTTTTCAAAGGGCGATTATGTGTTGTGCTATTACACCCCACAATACAGCAACGGTTTACCATGGTTGAAATAAATTTTTATTTAATCAAATTAAGACACGCGGCTGAGAGGGAGTATGTCTAAACACTGCGCAGTAGTCCGAGTAGCAGTAAAGGAGGCCATCAGCATGGCAGCCACGCCAAGTAATGACGTCACGACGCCCAAGCCCTATACGTAATACTGTACATATGCGAATGATGTCACCGTTTTCACAAATTCACATTTTTGTAGTTTGCAGAGACGATAAGGGCATCATTTTCAAAAACTGGCTCTTTGAGAACGGTTTTTAAATGTTTGCATTCCAGGCCCCCAAAACACCATTGTCGTGTAAATGAACGACCAAAGCGCATAAAAAGTTTTTAGCTTTTTTTTATTATCTGCGTTTTCCATTTTTAGTTGTGTCATGGGTGTCTGGGTTTGGACCACATGGCTGCAGCACTCTAATATTATTACTGAGTGTACTCCCTTATTTAAATTTGCAAATACATTAAAACAACTGACATGTACCCTTTCTCAGGTTTTTTCAGTTACTAATTATTGCTTGTATAATCGTGCAAGGAAACTGTAAGAAATCAGTTAATAGCAGTGATTTTCTTTTCTTGATAATATTGTTTGATTAATATGAATTAGATAATTAGGTGTGGTGTTGTTCGGCTTCAATACTCTTTTTTTTTTTTTTTTTTTTTTTGAACTATCACAAAAATGAATTTGACTGCTCGCATGATTGTTGTGTGTTCTCATGATGCTTTCACATTCACAATCTTTTCCGAGAGCGACCGTACCTGCGACTATCTTGAGAAATCTGACATGGAGTTTTTCCAAACAGTGAGCGGCTGTGAGGATCCAGGTGGGTTTGTAGATCACACCTCCACAGAAACCCTTCTGACCGTACTTTAGCAACACCTGTCCATCAACACACACACACACACAGTCACACAGACAGATGTTTGACGGTAAAGTACAGTATGAACGTGAACAGGTGGATTCTGTGATGGTTACCTGCCAGGGACAGTGACCTTTAGGACATTCGACTCCACCAACGACACGAGATCTCACATCATCCTTCATAGCAGCACCTCCACCCTGAAGAAGAGGAACCTTCCCACACGGAAACGCCTCTGTAAAGGAGAGTTTAAAGTACTTTACATACAGACACCATGCTGAAGTCATTATACGACAACCAGTGCTGGGGAAAGTTACTTTTAAAAGTAATGCATTACAATATTGCGCTAAGTAACTATTTATGTTACTTAGTTACTTTTTATGGAAAGTAATGCTCTATGTTACTTTTGCATTGCTTTTTAAATCTGGGCTGGGTTTGCTTGTTTGTTTTTAATATTAAAAAGTTCTATTTTTGACGAACGTAAAAGCCCTTTCACACCAGAAGTGAAATGAATACGCCTCAGGCTGAAGGAAAAGTAAATTCACGCCTGTACTGTAGAACGCAGAAGAATTCAGCAGTAAGAAAAGAAGCACAAATGTAAATTTTGCTAATTAGTATGGTTGAATTGGATCATTGAAGGTCAGCAGCAAAGACATCGCTTAATAAAATGGGATTAAATACATAAAGGATATTATGCAGGTTTGCCTCAAATTCTGAGTTGCATTTCACGTTTTTATTCATTTTGAGGAAAACTGAATCTGTTTTGTTCTTGTTTTTTTTTTTTTTCTGCATGCGAGATGAATTAATGCATGTTCACATTTATTCTAGAACTACAGAAACATCTTACTGCCGATTTCTCTCAACATGAGCACAGGAGAGCCATCAATCAATAAATGGGAAAAAAAAACTAATTGGTGTTACTTATTTGAAAAGTAACTTGTAAATTAAAAATTATAAAATAGATAGTTCTGGTCCTTGATTCTGATTGGCTGATCCGTGTTCAAAGCTGTTGTAAATTACTCTACAAAGTAACATACACCTTTGTTTACGTTTGTGTGTTGCTCGGCAACCACTTTGTTGCAACCACAACTGATTCTGAGGAACTACATTGTTTGGTGGAAGAATACTGTTTATATTAATATCATTACACTTTACTGGCTATGTTTTATTTTGTGAAACTGTACTGTGTATATGGAATAACCGTTTTATAAAAGCAATAATCCCTGTGAAGCCGTGGTTTACAGTGAATTTATAACAGCTATAACGCCGCTTCATGTCGTGCCTAACAACGACCCTAAAATGTTATAAATTTACTGTAAACCACGGCTTCACTGGGATTATTGCTTAAGTAATGCCTTACTTTACTGGTTACTTGAAAAATATGTAACTTGTGTTACCTGTAATGCATTACCCCCAACACTGAAGACGACACTGAATGCTAAACAGATGATTCTGAATCTTGATTACCAGGCAGTTACCCGTGCGTTCTGTGATTTTCTCACCTTGTGTCAGGCACTTCTGACCATCTGACCCTAAGTAATATCCGTGGGCACAGGAACAGTTACGCCGAGCGTCCTCCTCCGTGCAGAAGTGCTCGCAGTGCCCGTTATCATGCAGACAGGAGTCAGGGACGTCTTTCATCGCTGAGGAGTGAAAGGAAAAATGTGTGCTTGGGCCAGGAATTTGTTCGTTCTTTAACTTCAAGGACGTGATGTTATTACGTTACTCTTTCTGAATGCTAAACTCAGATAAGTTTCATGTATAGTTTTTGAAGCACAAATCACTTAACAGAGGGAACTGTGCTATATGAACTTTTATCAACTATAACACTGTAGCTATTTTAACATGTAACAAGTGGAACATTTGGTTCCTTTTTGCAGCACGGGGGGAAGACAATAAAGTTATCTCATTTAAATGATACAAATAGATGCATTTTTCTGTCATTTATGGGTTTTCAAACAAGGCTCAATCTGTAACCTATACATTTGGCAATTGTTTTACTTTTTAAATCATAATTGAGAGGTGCGGGTTTGTACTCATTTTGTGTCATTTCCTGTGTTCTGTCTTGTCTGTTTACATTCACATCTGATTGATTATCAGCCATTTTGGCTAAGAAGTAAATTTAGTTGCATATTATTTAGATAGTCCACTGTATACATTCTACACTCTTAAAAATAAAGGTGCTTCACATGGCCATAGAGGAAGCTTTTTGTCTAAATGGTTCCCTAAAGAACCTTTAACATCTGAAGAACCTTTCTGTTTCACCGAAAGTGTTTCTTCATATTAGAAAAGGGTAAGAAAGAGATGTTTCTTTAAAGAACCTTTGACTGAATGGTTCTTTGTGGAACCAAAAATAGTTCTATATGGCATCGCTGTGAAGAACCTTCTAAGCACCTTTATTTTTAAGATGGTACTGACTAGAATTAACTAACTGTCAACTAACCATCATGCATTTGCAGCTACATGTCAGCTAACTCTCACTGGTGCTGATGTTCTCACCCTGTTCACAGCTGCGTCCGCTGAAGCCCGGCGAACACAGACACGTGTAGGATTCGGCGTTCTGGGTCGAGCAGAGCCCATTATTCTCACATGGATTTGATGCACAGTGATCTTTAACTGCAGACGAACACAAACATTCATCTTACTCACAGACAATGTCATGAAGATGAATGACTTTCCAAAAACAGTCTCAAAATCTCACCATCGTAGTTCTTCCAGAACTCATCCTGTGTGGAGACATTAGTTAGACGTTTGCTTGCATTGCACTAATAAAATACAAAACTAAAACAAAGACTTAACATCACATCCAAACATTGAGTATTAAGAGTATCATCGCTGCAAAAAAAGATTTTCTTCCTTAGTATTTTTGACTTGTTTTCTTGTATAAATATCTACAAATACTGGAATTAAGATGCATTTACTTGACAAGTAAAATGAGTTAAGATATTAAACCTAGTCCCAGACTAAAGTGTAAGTCTGAGCTGTTTTAACTGAAAGAAACTTGCACCGACTTTTGTCTCAAAATGCACACCAGTAATGTTTTTTCCCGAAGCATGTTAATAGAACTATTGCCTAGTCCTGGCTTAGTCTAAGCCCTGTCTGTGAAACCAGGCCATCGTCTTGTTTATCCAAATTTTGTTCGTTTTTGCCTAAAACAAGTAAAATATCTGCCAAAGGGGTGAGAAAAAATAATCTTGTTTAGCTTTTGAATTAAGAGTATTTTTCTTATCCCATTGGCAGATATTTTTGGATCAAAATTTGGATCATATTTTCAGAAAACAAGCCATGTATAAACAAGTGATTTTACTTAAATGCATCCTGATTCAAGACTTTTTAGATGTTTATTCTAGAAAACAAGACATAAACACTAAACAGTAAATATTATTTTTGCCGTGTAGTGCATATCAAACCCATCAGTCACTGAAGATGTGTGTTTGTCACATGTAATACTGACGGTGGCCTCCGTGTGTTCAAACACCTCCCGCGCCTCCTCATACGAACATTTCTCCTCCAGACACTCCCTCTCCAGATTGCCCATCTTCAGCTCCTCAAACCAGCCCGAGTTCGCCCTCTTGGTCCGGATCATCCCCCCATGAGCCTCATCCTTCCCCACAAACACTGAGCAACACAAGACTGTTATCACCAACAACACTCTTATTATACACACCGCTGGATTTGGTGCTATAATGTGCATCTGTAGTTGGTTTAGTTACCTGTAGCAGAATGACAGCTGTAAAGACCCAAGAGGATGTAAAACCCCGACAGGAGACTCATGTTGAACAGCGGTTCAGTGCGTATCTCTGCTGCAGGTTCAAAGGTCTGAAGTCTAAATACTCTCCACCCCTCAGAGTCTACAAACCCTCCCTTACTGAACCACAGAGATGCCAGGACACACGGCAGCATTTAAAAGAGTTTATTTGTGTTTATGTATGTGCATGTTCCAGTGACAGATAATATAATTTCACGTTCTGCCATCTTTTAGTATATTCACTAACATGTGTCTTTATGTGTCTTTAAAGGTGAAGTGTGCTTTGCAAACTGAAATGCAAAAATAACAAGATTGTTATTTTTTTTTTTTTGTCATTTTCCAATACCTGTTTTTCCTCCAAGTCCAGCCCAAACTCACATGATTGGTTAGATGTTAACATGTCGGCCGCTCAAACAGATCAATGTTGTGAAAGTGTTTCAGGAATTAGGGGCCGTTCACACTAAACACGTTTTTCCATTCCACTGCCATACTTTTCCATTGTTTAAAGGAGTCATGACACGAGAAATCAAATTTGCTTTGATCTTTTGGCACATAAGAGGTCTTTGTACCATCTAAACATCCTGCAAGTTTCATAGCTTGATTAGTTTTGTAAACGAGGCTCAGTGTCACGGAGAGTCACAAAGAATCATTCGTTGATAGATGAAGCGGAGCTAGAGCTGCATCATAAACCGAAGAAAATGATTCAGAATGCTTTGTCTGGAAATAACCATTTTATTTTAATCATGTTGTCGAAACACTCACATGCAATAGCGAGGGGGCGTTGATACGTTAGCCAATCATAACAAGCCTTAAAGGACACGCCCCTTAAAACAGGTGGTTTCAGAGTGAGGGTTGAAAATAACATTTTCCCTCATATTTATTTGTTTTCTTGTTCAAAAAACTTTATTAACATTATAAGTAAAATTCAAATAATTATAAAATCCATGTCATGACACATGCCATCATCTCGTGTCTTTTGCAGCGTCTTGTGCGTGACAGGCTTTTCTAAAAACGCAGTGCTCTAATTAAAGTTCAGCTTTTAAAAACGAGTCTTGTTTTCCCCGTTCCACTGCCCACGTATACTGTGTGAACGGCTGAAATCTGAACACACTTCACCTTTAACGACATTCATAAACTCTTGAATTCATGCGGCGGCTACAGTCTTCATGATCCACTCCACAAAGACAGACACGCGCGTGTAGATGCCGTAGACGCCAGCGCGTGCGCAGCCTTTGCCCCAACTCACAATCCCTGTCAGAAACCATGTGTTCTTATAGCGGGTGACCAGCGGCCCTCCGCTGTCCCCCTGACAGGAGTCCCGGCCGCCCTCGATGAAGCCGGCACACAGCATGTTCCTGGTCACCTTCAGGCCCGACTTTGCCTTGCACTCTTCTGAAGAGACCCTCGGCACCTCCAGCCGCTGAAGAACCGGAGACGACGGACCGGACTGCGACAGATGACCCCATCCGCTGACGGTGGACATGCGAATGGCTCCAATGGTGCGTCCGAAGGTGCCGTTAACGGGAGGAAGGCAGATGGGAATAGCGAAGGCGTCTAGCGTGACGGGGCTGTGCAGACGCAGCAGGGCGATGTCGCTGTCAGCGCTGGAGTGGTTGTACCGCGGGTGGACGAACACTTTAGACACTTTCCTCGTCTGTTCGGTTCCTTCATCTTTCCCACGGATGTGTTCACCTGCAGCAGAAGACAAAATGAGACCGAAAGAGAAGATACAGAGCTGTGAGAGGAGGATCGTCAACAGCGTTATATGAACAACTCCTCACCGTTATGACATTCTGAATTTACATAGCAGTGCAAAAGAGTGGAGAACAAAATAAGCAAGGATGCAACACAGCTACCTGTTGAATCCACTGCCTTTTTGATTGTCAACTGGGAGAAATCAGTTTCAATCCTGGATTGTTTCTAAATTCTAAATCAGAGTTTGACAAACTTGCAATTGCAGTAGACAAACCCAATAATGACGGTAGTTCCCGACCGAGTTATTTCTTACCAACTGTTACTTGTAAGATGTTTGGATCCTTCTCCCAAACGCAGTGAGCTGCGGTGAGAATCCATTGGGAATCTAGAATAACGGCACCGCATTTATACTGTTCATTATGCTGTAGTAAAGCCTGTGGAGGAGACGCACACACACAGAAACATTGAGAAAACATCAAACGAACAGATCTGAAGAACAAATGGATTGTGATGAAAGTACGCTATTCAAAATTAAGGTTTTTTTTCAATCTATGGTTTTCATGAATGAAATGTAAAATCTATGGAACCTTCCCAATGGACAATACGTTTTAAGGGACAGATCTATGAAAGGTTCTTTAGGAAACTGAAAATTGTTCTTCTACGGCATCACTGCCAACATTTTGGAAGCTGTGTCCAGAGAAATTAACATGCGGTTCATCTGATTTCCTCATGAATCCTCACCTGCCACGGACACTGTCCTTTAGGACACACGTCACCCTTCACTATCCTCGGACCCACACCCTTCTGCACCAGCCTCCCACACGGGAATCGATCTGAGCACATGATGAGAAACACAACATGAGTTTACCTCAACAGCAATATGGCCTTACAGCACAAACACAAGGATTTTAGAGTCATCCACCGGAGCATTCCTCTAGCTCAATCAGTAGATCATGGCGCTATCCATGCCAACATCATGGGTTCGATTCCCAGAGAATGTGTGAACTGATCAAATGTATACCTTCAATGCAGTGTAAGTCGCTTTGGATAAAAGCATCTGCCAAATGCATTAATGTAAACATATCCAGCACACTGATGTGCACTGGAGCTCAAAATATGAATCATCTCCGAGACACTATAATATAGAAGGTGAAGAACTTACTTTTTTTAATGGTGGTGAAAGTTCATAAGTTCATACTCGGTTAGTGTGTGATTTCAGATGCAGCAAATGTTGGGAATAGCATAGGCCTACTAACATACTAACATGCTACATCTGCGAGTTCTGCAGTTTGCAGCATATTTAATGCTCAGTGTTTGAATTTTCTGTATGCATGACCAACTAAATGTCCAAGTGTGCAATATCGACACAGTACAGTGAGTGACACACTGCATCCCACAATGCAATGTGCTTGACTCGACCCTCCATTTCTAATCAGCAGTGATAGCGGCATTGGTTTTTCCTGATTTATTAGGTCACACTGCAAAAAGTTCAGACACTTGTGAAGAAAACTAAACATTGCAAATGCTAAATACCATTATTTCTGAGCTGATATCTGGACGCCGCTCTGTGTGTATGTTGTTGTATAATGCACACTGTTTCACATACTTCTAGTCTAGGCAATGGACAGTTTTTTGGCTAAGACGTCTGTGTTTGCGGACTGACCCTGCGGCATGCAGCTGCTGTTGTCTGTCTGTAGTGTGTATCCAGGTGCACAATCACAGCGATGGGTCGAATCACTGATTTCTACACAGAAGTGCTCGCAGCCGCCGTTCTTGTACAAACATCCGTAGGAAGTGGGTGGAAATATTTCTGTGGGATGTACGACAGGATTAACACGAGTAGATGCTCATTCTGCAGATCTTTGTGTTGTGTTGTGATGATTGTGTGTTACCTTTGTCGCAATGTCGCCCCTCAAAGTTCACTGGACAGACGCAGATGTATGCGTTTACCTGATCCACACACGTGGCTCCGTTCTGACACGGTCCCGGCTGACAATGATCCTCCTCTGAAGAGGCAAACAAGATTTACACAGATTTACGAGATCAGAGGATGCTGTGAGTGGAGTTTGTGCAGACTCACTGTCTGTGGCTGTCAGGGCGTTTCTATACAGTCTAAGGAGTTCTGCATGGTTGTTAGCTCAGTGCTATGCAGTTTTTAATTAAACTTACTTTAAAATTTATGTGCAACATTTAAAAACCTGTTCAAGAGATTATTTTAGCATCTAACTATTCATGAAATGTAATCTGTTTTTATCAGATGTGCTTGAAGTTGCTGGTTTACCTGTGTATCTCTTCCAGAAATCTTCCTGAAACACAACAGGAGAGCTCTGTTAGATTTCCTTCAGCTCTTCTGCTATGTCTGTGCAGTTGTTGGTTGTTTTGTCTCAAATTCAAACACAAACTTTCATTGATCTCATAAGTGTCTTACTGTGTGACTGACTCTGAATTATCTGAATTGAGACTGATTCAGAATAATCTGAATTGAGACTGATTCGGAATAATCTGAATTGAGACTGATTTTGAATAATCTGAATTGAGACTGACTCTGAATTATCTGAATTTAGACTGACTCTGAATGATCTGACTCTGAATTAAGACTGAGTCTGAATGGTCTGAATTGAGATTCACTCTAAATTATCAGAATTGAGACTGACTCTAAATTGAGACTGATTCTGAATTATCTGAATTGAGACTGAATCTTAATTATCTGAACTTAGAAAGTATTTTCTGAATTGATTCTGATTGATCTGAGTTGATACTGACTCTGAATTATCTGAATTGAGACTGAATTTGAATTGAGACTGACTCTGAATTGAGACTGACTATGAATTATCAGAATTGAGACTCACTCTGAATTATCTGAACTGAGACTGTATTATCTGAATAGATTCTGAATTATCTGAATTGAGACTTACTCTGAATTGAGACTGACTATGAATTATCAGAATTGAGACTCACTCTGAATTATCTGAACTGAGACTATTATCTGAATTGATTCTGAACGATCTGAATTGAGACTGAATCTGAATTGAGGCTGACTCTGAATGGTCAGAATTGAGACTGGCTTTGAATTACCTGAACTGAGAATGACTCTGAACTGAGACTCATTCTGAATTATCAGAAATGAGACTCACCCTGAATTATCTGAACTCAGACTGTATTATCTGAATTTATTCTGATTAATCTGAATTGAGACGGACTCTGAATTGAGAGTGACTCTGAATGGTCTCGATTGAGACTGACTTTGAATTACCTGAATTAAGACTGACTCTGAATTATCAGAATTGAGACTGACTCTGAATTGAGACTGATTCTGAATTATCAGAATTTAGACTGACTCTGAATTATCTGAACTGAGACTGTATTATCTGAATTGATTCAGAATGATCTGAATTAAGACTGACTCTGAATTGAGACTGACTATGAATTATCAGAAATGAGACTCACCCTGTGAATTGATTCTGAACAATCTGAATTGAGACTTAATCTGAATTGAGGCTGACTCTGAATGGTCAGAATTGAGACTGGCTTTGAATTACCTGACCTGAGAATGACTCTGAACTGAGACTCATTCTGAATTATCAGAAATAAGACTCACCCTGAATTATCTGAACTCAGACTGTATTATCTGAATTTATTCTGATTAATCTGAATTGAGACTGACTCTGAATGTAGACTGATTCTGAATTATCAGAATTTAGACTGACTCTGAATTATCTGAACTGAGACTGTATTATCTGAATTCATTCTGAATAATTTGAATTGAGATTGACTTCGAATTGAGACGGATTCTGAATTATCAGAATTTAGACTGACTCTGAATTATCTGAACTGAGACTGTATTATCTGAATTCATTCTGAATTATCAGAATTGAGACTGACTTCGAATTGAGACGGATTCTGAATTATCAGAATTGAGACTCACTCTGAATGATGTGATCTAATTTTGAATGATCTGAATTAAGAGTGACTCTGAATCAAGCACCACGTCACTCTGAGCAGATCTTGTAAAGGTCTTGTTCTCCTCACCAGTTGTTTGGGGAGGGTGAAGATCTCTCTGGCCTCCTCATAAGAGCAGATCTCCTCTAGACACTCTCTCTCCAGATTGCCCAGCTTCAGCTCTTCCAGGAAGTAGTTTGCCCGTCGGACTCGAAGCTTTAATGCCCGGTTTGCCTCAGACTTACTGAGGAAGACTACAGATGATGAAGAGACCAAGAGTAAATATCAGGCAGACACACGAGTGAGTCTCTGGTTTAACATGTAAACATGGATGAGAAACACATGACACACAGCTAATCTCACAAACAGTTTTTAAGATCTCCACTCTCACCTGATGGAAGCCCAAAGCACACTGGGATGGCGAGCAGCGCCAGGATCATGTGGCAGAGCTTCATTCTGTTCAGGTTGTACTCCATGATGTTTTTGCTTCAGGTTCGAAGTCCGTAACTCATCGGCTGTGGTCTGGACACACGGACAGCAGATTGCACAATACTGTGTGACTGAAGGGGCTCTTTAAACCACCAGCAGATGGAGCCACTGATACAGAAACTGAGGAACAGCCTTCCTTCACTTTATTCATGCCCTGGGTGAGATTTCACACAAGGGCTGACATTATCTCAACAAAACAGACCGTGACATGAGATCAAACTAGACACAAATATTCAACTGTTACTTTTAAGTTGGCGCTTAAAACAAAAAGAAATGCCCATCAGTATTTTAATGCATTTATTCTTCTTTGTGTCAACAATCTGGTGTTAATTCAGCACAAACTGCTTTCATTCAATAGATGATAATTTCAGTTAATTTCAGTTTCTTGGGGGACTTGATTTTGGATTTTAGAAACAGCATACCTTTTAAGAAATTTAAAGAAATCATGCAAAAATTATAATTATGTCATCATCTACTCCCCAGGGTTTCTGCAGTTCTTAAAAAAAAGGTCTTAAATCAGAGCAGAAATTCTTAAAATTAATAAAGTCATGGCAGTAAATGCTGGATGCAGTGCAGAAAATGTATTTTTCACAGTGTATCAAGATACATTTACTGGAGATGCAAAATGAGAATATGAAGTCTTGTTTTCTTAGAAATTAAATAAAATTAAACGAGCTTAAAACAAGAACAAATATCTAAGTCCACTGGCATATCTTTTGATCATTATCTTGCTTCATTTTGATGAATTTCTCTAAAACAAGACTTCAAGATTTTGCATCTTAAGTAAATGTATCTTGATTTAAAGATTTTTAGATGTTTGCACTAGAAAACAAGACAGAAATAGTGAGGAAGAATCAGAAGGTAAATTAGAAGAATCAGAAGGTAAAAGATATTACCATTCTAGTGTTTTATATATATATATATATATATAATATATATATATATATATATATATATACAATATATATATATATATATATATATATATATATATAATATTGTTTGTTTGTTTTTGTTTTTTGTTTTTTGTTTTTTTGTTTTTTGTGTGTGTGTATGTGTGTGTATATATATGTGTGGAATACAATTAAAAATGAATAGAGATCTGTTGGAAGCTGTATCTTCAAAAGTATTGCTAATACAACTCATTGTGTTCTCTCTTAATTACGTTTAGAGAACATACAGGTGTATTGTGTTAGTTTTTCTGACTTGGTCTTAAATTTAAGACCTTAACATTTTTCATTAAAAAACTTAAATCCTAAATTTACCTTCACAAAACCTGGAGAACCCCTGCTCCCCCTCATGTCGCTCCAAACCTTTATGACTTTATCTTCATATTTGAATTTATTTTTTATTATTATTTTTTTTTCATTTATTCCAAACAGTTAATGTCAATGGGGTCCAATGTTGTTTGGTTTCCAGTGTGTCACAAAGTAACTCGTGTGTTTCTGCAGAAGACAGAAAGTCATACAGGAGAAACATGAGAGTGAGTAAATCATTTTCAGGTAAACTCTTCCTTTAAGTATAAAGTTTCCTTTGACTGTAATTGCTGAACATTCAAAAGGTGTTCCTCGTCTGACAGCACAGTAGCGTTTGCATAATGAATCATCGACATCACAAAAAACTCTGTTCGGGTTTACAGCTCCTCTAACATTCATTTACATAAAACTATAAGAAGCCCTGTGGTTTCCGTCTTGAAATCAGCTCGAGTTTAAACTCTAGTTCAGATCTGCGTGTGATGAGCTGCTTTACATGCTTCTGGGGCGTCTGAACGTTAGCTTCTCTTCTCGTTTGTTGAGACCACAGAGATGCGCGGTTGCTGATCCACACAACACACACAGTTCAGCTCGCATTCAGAGCTGCTGCAAACACACAGTGACAATAAGACACAGAGCACCATACTCACTGATTCAACAGATTTATATTTGAAATATGAGAAAAACACAAACAAAGACACAATAGTATGTTCACAACGGGCCTGGAGTGAGCGGACGAGACAGATAAACTCAACCAAAAACTACCGTCTTCACTAAACCAGCAAATAATCTGAAGTACTACATAAACAGAAGGTCATTTAATAATGTGCATATTATACTCACAATTGAATTGTTACATTAAAGATAGAGTCTTAATAAAGTAGCTTAAGTGAAATCATTATGCATAATTTAAAGTTACATAATTACACACTATATTAGATTAGAAACAAATCCCCGGTTTCACAGACAAGGCTTAAGACTAGTCCCAGAATAAAACTTAACTCTTACAACATAAAAAAAATAAAACCGACCAACCACCGATCTTAAAATATATCAGTGCCTTTGTTTTGTCTCAAGATGCACACCAGTAATGTTTTCCTAAGGCATGCTTAGAAAAAACAACTTAAATGTCCTAATTGAACTATGACCTTAAACCAGGCCTATAACTAACAGACACAAGTCATTACAATAATATCACCAAATTATCCAATCGAGACGCTTTATCACAGGCACTTTTTATGGAAGCATTACAAGTCTGATGGTTAAAAAAAAACAAAAAAACAAGAAGAGTTTCAAACTCTGAAATGAGTGACTGACATGTTTAAGTCTCAAACACACTAGTGAGTATCTTTACAGGATCAGCTATCTGATTAGCATTTACTCAAACTATAACAGACGCAGTTCTGATGCCAGAATTATGCAAGTAGGTCACAAAGTGAAAGCAGAGACGCAGGTATAGAGAAGTGAGAAGCGTCTTCCACAGCGCAGGCTGGAAACCACATCTGTGGGCACCTTTCCTGTACCAGCAGTGTGTGTGTGTGTGTGTGTGTGTGTGTGTGTGTGTGTGTGTGAGAAGAGCCCCTAACGCGGTTACAGTTCTCACCTGAGGACACACACAGCACACTGAAGGAGCAGCTCACACTGGAATTAAGATGCAAATATTTACTTGTCCTCAGACCAGATGGAGATTTGGAGAAATGCAGCACAGCATCAGTGTCTCAGCAATGGATCCTCTGCAGTGAATGGGTGCCGTCAGAATGAGAGTCAAGAAACAAACTCGGAGCACATTTTCATGTTTTGCTGAACTATTGTTTTTAACACACATCATCATTATCATCATCATCCTCAGCTGAACGAGTCATTCAGAAACACACCTCCAGAGGTGGTGTTGGTCAGGATCCCCTCCGTCACGTCATTATGAAAGCTGTAGGCCAGGTAGAGGAGCATCATGGGAAGTTTTGTTTCTGATCGTATGGGGTTTTCTAAACTTTTGTGTAACAGGCCAATCCTAACCTTCAGACGCTCCTCTGATGATCCTAGAAACCTGCAGAAGCGTCTTGTTCAGCAGTTACTGTGGAGTGAATCTCAGATCCTTTTTTGAGATGTTTGATATTTCCATTGATGTGTGGTTTGTTAGGAGGACAATATTTGAAAATCTGGAATCTGAGGGTGCAAAAAAATCTAAATATTGAGAAAATCATCTTTAAAGTTGTTCAAATGAAGTTCTTAGCAATGGCATATTACTAATCAAAAATTAGTTTTGATATATTTACGGTAGGAAATGTACAAAATATCTTCATGGAACATGATCTTAATATCCTAATGATTTTTGTCATAAAAGAGAAATGTATAATTGTGACTCATACAATGTATTGTTGTCTATTGCTACGAATATACCTGTGCTACTGATGACTGCTTCTGTACTGCAGGGACACATTTCATCACTAAGTGTTTAATTTTAAAACAGTAAATCTTATTTTTGAAGACCCCCCCTTTTTTTTTGCATTGTGACATTATTTCCATCACAAACACATTTAACATGAAAACTGTCATGAGTGTTAATGCAAAAAATCTAATATTTATTTTAATAAAACTTTCTTCATTCATGTTTTGAGTATTAATGATGTTATCCATGCCATGTATTTTATTGTGTTGTCATTTTATTTGTTCAACACTTATGCTTATGTATTATATAAATAAATGTTACTTACCAAATGTAATATAAAAATGCATATATTGTATTTTATATATACACTGCCGTTCAAAAGTTTGGGGTCAGTAAGATTTTTTTGTTTTTAAAGGAAATTCTTCTTCTCATCAAGGCTGGATTTATTTGATTAAAAATACAGGGGAAAAACTGTAACATTTTGAAATATTATTGCAATTTAAAATAACTGTTACCTATTGATTATTTGATGAATAAAAAGTACACCATTTATTCTAAACAGATTTTCTAACAATATAAGTCTTTACTGACACGTTTTTTATCAATATAACTCATCTTTACTGAATAAAAGTGTTAATTTCTTTCAAAAATAGTAAGAAAATTACTGACCCCAAACTTTTGAACTGTAGTGTACTTTGTTACAAATCACAGGTTCCAAAATATATATATATATATATAAAAAAAAATGAAGCAGCAAAAACCTGTTTTCAACATTGATAATAAATAAAAAATTGATAAAGCATATTAGAATGATTTCTGAAGATCATGTGACACTGAAGACTGGAGTAATGATCACAGAAATAAATTATTATTATACAATTGATGTATATTAAAATAGAAAACAGTTATTTTAAATGCAATAATATTTAAAAAATAAAAAGAATAAATCTGTATGTTTTATCAAATCAATGCATACTTAATGAGCAGAAGAGACTTCTTTAAAAACAATAAAAAATCTTCCTGATCCCATTTTCATTTTCTAAGCTTCAGTTTTTTTTAATCAAATATAACCACAAATCGTTTTAAATAGTTTTAGTTAAAATTAACAAATGTGATAATATTTGATTTAAGTTTATGGCCTCATCAGCTTCAGGTTATTTAATCACAAACACAGATATACATTAGAAAAACAATACAGTAGTACACAATACAAAATACAAATATGACCTACAGCAATTATAAAACAAAGTTTTGTACATAAAATTCTATAAAAGATTCTTTAAATTTACTTTTGAAGGAAATTGTAAAAGTCTTTCTGGGTCTAGCTTATAAAACAAGTCCTTAAGAGTTTGTCCTGATAATAACTCATCATGACATTAAATACCTTCAATAAAATCAACTAACTATATTTTATTTTCATCAGGTTTCTTATCTAGTATTTTGTATTTTTTAATATTTTGCATTTCTCTTATAATATTAAATCGAGTCAAGTCACCTTTATTTATAGAGCGCTTTTAACTGCTATAGTTTGTGTCAAAGCACTTTACAGTTTTAAACAGAAAAATAGTGAGTCAATAATGCAGAAGGACACTCAGGAATCATATTTATATCGATATAATCCATTTATTACTGTAAACCACTTTTGAGCACAGATCCGCTGCGGTGAACACACACACACACACACACACACACACACACACACACACACACACACACACACACACACACACACACACACAGTCTTACTGTACATTGGTGAATAATTGCATAATAAGCGCATAATCACTGTTACAAAACCTCACCGGAAGTACATCATACATAACATACAAACAAGTCACGTGATGTCATGTAATGTACATGTGCGCGTTATGCATGTTATCATTAAATCTGCATCTGTTTACTGTTAATGAAATAAAATAAACTTGCAGCTAGTTTCACATGTACAGACATACAAAGACGAACACCGATTCACTGACGACAGACAACTAATTTAACATCTTATATTTCTACACAAACCTCACTTTACCAGCAATAATATTCGAATAGACGATGGCGTACTGTGTCGAGAACAGCCATGAAGAGACCACCGATGCGATCACTGTGAGATATCGATGATCGATTGCTTTTGACTTTTACTGGAACCTAAACATTGAGGAGACATTGGATTCATTCTAGCGATTCGGTTCGTTCGGACAGTTCACCGACAAATGACTCACTTAGTAATTTGAGTCCTCACTCTCGATCGGAGTAAAATACACTTACTAGTGCACTATATCGTATTAGTATAAAGTTCGCGTTAAATGCTGTGTTGTTTGTGGTTCTCTGTAATGCAGGAGTGATTCACACCGATTCGGTTTGATTGAATTGGTTTGAAAGAACGATTCACGCGATTCGGACACATGCGGATGGTTCTTGTTTGATGTCGCGTTCTTTCATTCACTCTGGTGAAGTCGTTTAAGTAATAAATGTGACTTTTCATTCAGTTTGCGTAAGTTTTTAGAGTGATGTTTGTATATAATGTTTCTAATCAGCGTTTTTGTGAGATACTAGAGCAGTTCTGTTGTTGATCGTGTTGTTGTCTGTCAATGTTTGTGTGATATCAGCACATCTGAGCCTCGAGATGATGGAGTTTGAAACTGGTAAGATCTGTGATCAGTCTGTCAAATCATGAAGTAGTTCATTTCTCCTACAGGAAACAGATGTAGAAATAGTTTGAACACTGAGAAAGCCCTCTGTGAGTCATTCGGGAAAGAATGTGATTTTAGCGCATCTGCTCCGATACAAAGTTGCTCTTTCAAGCCGCTCGGTCCTTTGATCGGAACAATGAGGAATCACTCTGAGATCAGCATTCATGAGGTGACCCTGACCTGACAGAAGAATTAGGGAGTGTTGAGGGGTTTCCAGGAGGAGGACATCTGCAGAGCTTTGCATGAAAACAGTATAAAAGCTTTCGAGACGGTCAGATGTTCTGCAGCTTTGCTGTCTGCTCATGACTTCTGGAAACTCCTGAGCATTATGTTGAGAGACAGAGAAGATCTGATGAATGACGAGTGACCAGAAGATGATGGTGTGTTTCAGAGCAAGCGAGGACCTTCTGGGAGGAGGTGGATGTGGATGTAGTGTTTGATGATCTGCTGGAGAAACTTCATCACTTAAGATACGCCATCACACACAACACTGCTACTGACAGAGGTACACACACACACACACACACACACACACACACACAACACTGCTACTAACAGAGTTAAACACAACAAAACTTCAAAATACATGTTAAAAAAAAAAAATTATAAAAATTATAGGACTTACTCAACTAATTATTTTACGCTATTGACAGAGGTACACACACACAACACTGCTACTGACAGAGGTATACACACACACACACACACACACACACACACACATACTGCTACTGACAGAGGTACACACACACACATACTGCTACTGACAGAGGTACACACACACACATACTGCTACTGACAGAGGTACACACACAACACTGCTACTGACAGGGGTATACACACACAC
>NC_056597.1:23886598-23901598 GCF_018340385.1 Cyprinus carpio | reverse complement strand
CTACTACTATGCAAACAAAAACTTTTATTTTAAATGCAATTAATAGCGATTAATTGTTTGACAGCACTATTTTAAATATTATAAAATTTAGCACAATCGCTTATTCTAATAAGGTACAGGTCAGAATAAGTATGTTCTGTTAATTTTTAATCTTTACATTTTTTACATCTTTTACGTTTTATCTGTTACTCTGAATGATGATGCAACATTATTTCACTCTATGTTCTCACTCAGTTTTATTTGACTATTTTGACATTTTATTTCCACAAACGTCTGAAAAAATTAAAGTAACACTTAACTTGCATTTAACTTGCTTTCTGTGTATATAAAACCACTTTTTAAGATGTCATTTGTAAACGAGTGACCTAGGACTTGGATATGCCACAATGCAAAGAGTTACAAAATCCACAGCTGTCTCGAGAGGTTTTTAGGGCGGAAAATGTTGTGTTTTAGAAAGTAAGTTACTGTTGTGATGTGTGTCAGACTCTGCAGGGACGGGGAGTCGAGCTCCGATCACAGCCAGACGTCTGCAGCGAGCCGAGCCGAGCTACTGCTGTCTCCCCTGAGCTTCTGTTCTGAAGAGCCCCGGTCTCCTGTGCATCTCGTCTACCATCCACACGACTGCAGCGCTGCATGCGTCCCGCAGCTGCTCTCTCACGCTGACCGCTTAATGGGTCACAACCCGCTGCGTGCGCCCATGCTGTGCCAGTTCCAGCGCCACTGCGAAGATTCTGATGCACAAGACACCGGTGTGCTTTATAAAAGCGCCGTGTGGACGGAGCCTGCGCCTCCCTGGAGGAGGTAAGACAACGCAACGTTTAAATAATCTCTCCATTGATGTCTGGTTTGTTAGGAGGACAATGTTTGAAAATCTGGAATCTGAGGGAGCAAAAAAATCTAAATATTGAGAAAATCATCTTTAAAGTGTTCAAATGAAGTTCTTAGCAATGCATATTACTAATCAAAAATCAAGTTTTGATATATTTATGGTAGGAAAATGTTAAAATATCTTCATGGAACATGATCTTTACTTAATATCCTAATGATTTTTGTATGAGGTAAAAAGAGGAAACTGTATAATTGTGACCCATACAATGTATTGTTGTCTATTGCTACAAATATACCTGTGTACTGATGACTGCTTCTGTGCTGCAGGACACAGATGTATAGGCACATTTCAAAACACAATGGACCTTTTTCACATGTCCAGGTTTCTCAGCTGCTGAAGTCGTCATAGTTGGGTAAACTTCGAGAGCAGTTAAATGGGAGAGTACCACAAATATATTTATTTTGCATTCCGTTATAAAAAAAATAGCAAACAGAAAAACCCCACAATAGTGTTTTCGTGACTTTCAAAAAATGGTCCATGGTAATTCAAAGTGCTTTACATATAAAAGGAATTAAAATAACCATAAAAAATAACAACAATAATACAAGGAATGTAAAAAAATTTTAATTATTTAAAAATGTATTTAAAATGAATTAAAACAGTTCAGAATAAACATGATTATACATGAAATGCAGTTCAGTCGTTTGGGACGTAGCACAGAGCTCATCAGTAAATGCACAGATAAACAGATGAGTTCTGAGTCTGGATTTAAATATTGATTTATCATGTGTTCTATTCTGTTGTGATCGAGGGGACTGCTTCAGTTCCTGCTGCAGACAGAGCAGCCTCGGCGTGCTTCAGCTGGACCCACTTCAGTTGCGACCCACAGATTGTTCCAGAGAATCAGGTTGCAAGCTCCGGCCTCAGCTGCGCTGCTGTTCGAGCGCGACCTCAGCCACGTGATCGAGCCGGTTCCCCGTCTCTCTGTTCAACGAGCTGGACGGGACGCGGCCCAAAGAGTTCCGCTACCGTAAAGAGCGCTGGCCACACGGCTGCTTCCTCAGCGGCGCGCCGCTCTTCTCAGTGTGCTGCGACTGCACCGACGGCTGCGCAGACGCATGGAGCTGCGCATGTGTTCAGCAGACGCTCAGAGGCACAGGAGAGCAGCAAGCGTACAGACACCACAGGCTGAGCGCACCTCTGAGCGCTGGGTGAGTCGAGATGAGCTCCTGATCTGTCATGTGATCTGTTGATCTGTCACGTGATCTGTCATGTGATCTGTTGATCTGTCACGTGATCTGTCATGTGATCTGTTGATCTGTCATGTGTCTGTCATGTGATCTGTTGATCTGTCATGTGGATCTGTCAATGTGATCTGTTGTGATCTGTCCTATGAGTCTGTTGGATCGTCTCACCGTGTGTCTGTGTGATCTGTCACGTGATCTGTTGTCATCTGTCAACGTGTACTGTCATGTGATCTGTTGACTGTCATGGCGTGATTTGATCTGATCTGTCACGTGATCTGTTGCATCTGTCACGGGATCTGTGATCTGTCACGTGCTGGTCACGTGTCTGTCATGTGGTTTTGATCTGTCACGTGATCTGTTGATCTAGTGCATCGTGATTTGTTTATCTGTCTCGTGTATGTTGATCCTGTCACGTGTGTTCTGTGTCTGTCTGTGGATTGTCCTATCTGTCATGTGATGTGGTGATCTTTCATGTGATCTGTTGATCCTGAATCTGATGTGATCTGTCATAGTGATCTGTTGATCTGTCACGTGATCGTGTCTGTTCATGTGATCTGGTGATCTGTCACGTTGATCTGTCATGTAGATACGTTTTGATCTGTCATAGATGCTGTTGTATTGATCACTTGTGATTGTGATCCATTGATTGTGTGATCTGTCAGTGTCTGTGATGTGATTGTTGATTTCGTACACGTGGGGCTGTATGATCTGTCACGTGATTGTGATCTTTCAGTGAATCTGTTTAGCTGTCCGCTGATCCCTGTCTTCATGTGTGATCTGTTGAGCTGTCCATGTGATCTGTTGATTGGTCACAGTGATCATGTTAATCTGTCACGTGATCTGTTGACTCTGTCACGTGTCTGTCAGTGTTTGAACTGTGATCTGGCTGGTGATGCTGTGGATCTGTCATGTGCACTGCTCAGGTTGTTTCGGTATGTGCGGCCCGTGTAGCGGCTGTGCGAGGGGAGGCCGCTGTCAGAACCGTGTGGGCAGAAGGGTCGCGTGGCGTCTGCAGGTGTTTCGTACCCGACCGCGGCTGGTCCGTCCGCTGCAGGGATGACGCTCGACCGGTTGGACCTTCGTCTCTGCATTTTCCGGCAGTAGCAAGCAGACGCCGGGTGCTCCTGCTCGAACACCAGATCTATCTTCGTAACCTAACACTCAAACCAAAATAAGAACTTTGCTTACTTACAACTAAAATAACATCAAATCAGAAAATAAAGCTTTATCATTATTTCAAGATCATCAGGTTATACATTAAGGTTGTGGAAAGCAGGTTCTGCTCACAAATGGTCAAAAAACTAAAAGTTCTCGAGCAATTTTTATCTATTTTTGTTTTATAAATAGAATCTGGAGGTGTCATTCTCGCTGTGCTGTTTTCTTGTTTCTTGCCGTGGAGCACTAGGCAAGGATAAGCAATTAACCGTGGTTTTTAATAGGTTTTTAATTTCCGTCTGGTACGACATGGTGTGCCATATTACATAAACAAAAACACATTTTCGTTGATAAGATCAGGTTGTTGTGGCTTTGAGCCTAGAAAAAAGAAACGAATGCGAACCGGGTTGTGCAGGACGTGAAATAAAATAACATATTGGCCAGTGAAATACAAGCAATCTAGGAACAACTGCAGCTGGAGGCCAAGGTTTCCTGCACGGGTTGTGTTGAGTTTGAGTTTAAAAGATCTACAATAACTCAAACAACATAAAGTTAAATTGGTGTGTAAAAAAAACAACATAGAATGAACGACCGCCAAAAAATCCGTCGAAAACTGAAGAATTTTAATAAACAGATTACTGAAATGAAGAACAAATGAGGATGGGGAGTTGTGTGGTGACCGAAGCGTGGTGCGCCGGCAGCAGGCGAGCGTGGAGGAGCCGCGGGGGAAGAAGCCGCTCGTGTCTGAGGACAGTGAGGTGGTAGGAGGACGGCCCGCCGAACCCACGGAGACGGTCAGTGAGCCGCTGGACTGCTCTCCCTCTCGCGCCGCTTGTAAAACGTGCCGTGATCCATAGATACTGCCGACCATCTCAAGGGTCAGTGACCTTTGACCTGCTGCGCAGGGTCAGTGAGCACTAAGGTCATTTCTTTAATTAAAACCATTATGTATAAATGGAGAGGCAGTGCCAGATATCAATAGTCCAAATCAGAGCTTCTCTGTTACGATGATGCATTTTCTGCTCAGGGGTGCTTTTGCTTATTTTTTGCATCTGGCTAACCATGATCTGAACAGTGACGGACCGCCGCTGAAGCCTCACGAGATCTCCGAGCTGTGTTCGGTATAAACCACTCAGTCCACACGCTGTTGTTTTACTATAGAGAAACCACTATTGCACTAGCATTACACTGATATTTTATTTGTTTTCTACCAGTTTCAGTAAATGATGCACAGTCTTTTGATATTATTATATATAAAATAGATGAGGTAAATAAACCATTGTGTGAGTACACACTCTGACCTGTTGATATTGTGTTTACTGCTGAAAGTGCATTACCTGCAATACAAAAGTACATTTCTCAAAAAGACAACAATCATTACGATTATTGTTAGCAAAAAGTTTTTTAGCAGTTTTAATTTAACCATTACACAGCATGACACAAAAGATTTCAGATGAAATAAAACCTGGCACTAAAATTCTCTAAACGTCTTATTGCTAAAATGTCAAGTTTTCTTTGATTAAAACTGGACTGAAATGCAGAGAGTTTTAGGAGTGGTTTCTGTTTCATTCATGATAGGGGCTTAGATAAGGCCAGGACTAGGCCTTTATTAAAGTAAGACGTTTAAGTAGTTTTTACAAACTTGTGTGCATTTAAAGACCAAACAGTGGCACACTGGGGGGGGGGGGGGGGGGGGGGATGTATTTTAAGATATGTTTTCACCGTGTTTAGACGCGCTCTAACATTGATTTTCCGTCTAGGACTAGTCTTAAGCCCCTGTTAGCGTTGTACCGACTAAAACTAAAACTGACTAAAACAAAATAAGATGAGGTTGACTAAAGATAATAAAACTCTAGCACGGACATTTAAACAGGTCTAAGACTAAATACTGAAAATAGCTGACAGACTTTTCGACTGCGCATCTAGTTCCTCAGCAGATAGTGTGTGTGTTCTCTGTTTGTCAGGAGTCAGCAGCAGCCGGACGTCCTCGTCAGGATGGACTGTCAGTCAGAACGGTACAGTCACAGCGACACATCCTGATCAGGACGGGGGTGTGTGTGTGTGTGTGTGTGTGTGTTATTCTGTGTGTGTTTGTAGGGAGCGAGGCGTGTGAGGAGATCGTGAGTAAGAAGCCCAGACTGACCGAATCAAATGGACACGGCGCCGAGTCGCAGCACAAACACACACCAAGCAGATGTATTACCTGGACCTGACGCCTCCAAAGAGGGAGAACGTGGCCCTATCTTCAACGGTAATTGTCAGCAGAGATTACCCAAAAGCACTGGCACGACTCAATATCAGGAGAGATTCATCTGTCCTGTGGTATCCGCTGAAGACTCGCAGTGACAGAAACAAAGTCTATACACATCTGTGTCCCTGCATCACAGAAGCATCATCGTAGCCAGGTGTATTTGTAGCAATAGACAACAATAGCATTGTATAGTCACAATTATACCTATTCTCTTTATGACAAAATACATTAGGATATTAAGTAAGATCATGTTTCATGAAGATTTGTAAATATCCTACCGTAAATATATCAAACTTAAATTTTTGATTAGTAATTATGCCTGGTCTAACGACTTGTCTTTGAGACAACTTTAAAGATGATTTTCCTCAATATTTAGATTTTTTTGCTCCCTCAGATTCCAGATTTTCAAATATTGTCCTCCTCAAAACGATAGCGAGTGCGTCTCTTCATAAACCAGACATCAATGGACATATCATTTATTCAGCTTTCAATGATGCAGAAATATCAATTTTTGAAAATTGACGCCTTATGATGTTTTGCTCCAGGGTCACAAATATTTATAAATCAGGGTTTATTATTGTTAACACCCAACTAAATCAGAAAAATATCATTTTCACTATTAAATAAATCATGTATAATCATCTACCTATGGAATGCCTTTTTTTTGACATGGGAATGAAATAATCAAAATAATAACACAACAAGGTTATTGCCAACTTTTTAATTGACAATTCAGATGAAAATAATTTCCCTTATACCCTAACTTATATTTTTATAACTTATTAGTTTATAATCTCACAAAATTCTCCAAAAATTCTGACTTTCTCTTAAAATTTAACAAAGTCTGAATTGTGAATCCCTAAATCGTTAATTTTAGAAAGTTATTTTTGGTTGTGTGATGTGTGTGTGTGTGTGTGGGTGTGTGTGTGTTGTGGGCTGAAAAGGCTTCCATAGACTAAAACTAAAACTTTTCAGTTACTTGAAAAAATATAAATCGGGTTATGATATATCTATATACTTATTGTCTATAATAATGGGACCCACATAAATAATGAAACTGCGAAAAAAAAAATCATTTATTTCAGCTATTTGCAAACTCAGACAATTTCTCATTTTCTTTCTGGAGTACCTAAAATAACTAAAACTTTATAAAAACCCTAACGATATTTAAAATAAAAACAAAATGTCAAAATGGCTGTTTGAATCAGTTTCTTCATGATGATGGATATGGAGGACAAAGCTGCGTTGTCTAATAATACAGCAGTATGGTGCTTACTGGGCGATTGATGGAATTATTGAGTTGATGGATTAATTGATTGATTGACCTGCAGCACAGCTGTGATTGCCGTAACCTGTTCCTCCAGAACGTCTTCACTGGACAACAGCACGACCCTCAGTTCCCGCTCATCGCCTTTCTTTCACCAGCAGGTGAGGACGCGTTCGCAGACACATGCGCAGTGAAGCTTGCAGGAGCCGCTCTCTGTCTCACGCTGCTTGGTTTCTTTGGTTTCTCAGGTCTGTGCTAAAGCCGGAAACTGGAACATGACGCTAGAACATGTGACGCTGTGGTCAGACTGAGACGGGTAAGCCTCCAGAGAGAGACCATGAGGGACGCTTCACACTGTAAAGCATCTACTTCAGGAAAAATAAGCAAAGTTCCAGAGTTAAATGTTTGGGAATTTGTATTTCACAGTTTTGCCTGATAAATAAAATATTTCCAGCTCTTTATACAGATGTTCATGGCATTTCAATGTTTTTCATTTTATTTTCCAGGTGTAAAAAATACCTTTTAAAAATGATCTGTTTGTTCCATTTGTCTTTTCTAAGACCTTGCTTCTTTCAGAGAAAAAGAGCTAGATGAGGGGAATATATTAGAAACAGAAAATATCTGGACGGGAAAGTTTTTAATACTATAGTTTTGTCTCGTTGCTATCATTTTGAGCCTCGGCCCACTGGTTAGGAAATGACTGGGTGAGCACAAGATATGAATATCAGAAACAAAAGACAACGTGGATGTTTCATTATTTTATTGGTCTGGGTTTTTTTTGCCATTTTTGTATTTTTGAGAAAGGTAAATATAATCTTCAAAAAGCATTTAAAATTAAATATTTTATACGCATATATAGCTATGAAATGATTCCAACAAAGTGTTCACATCACATTTGGGAAGAAAAAAAAAAACTGGACTTGATAAGAAGCACCAACTTATGTTTGTACAATTTTCCTTCTCTCCAAAACTAAGTAACAATTAAACAGATTATGAATCTACTTTTGAGGCTAGATACGCTGCCATATTTGCTTTTAGTGCTTATACTACTTTTAAGATACAAAATACCCTTTCTTTCTCCGACTCGTGTACCTTTTGAAGTCTATTGTTGTATACAATTTCTGAAGATATATTTTTTCTGAGTGCTTTCCTTCGTTTTAACATTACTATATGGTTCGGATGAGACCAGTTTAGACTTCATAAGGGCCCTATAGAACTCTAAAAAAAAAAAAGGAAAAACCCTCATTAGGTACATGCGTTAAAATGTTCCAAAATCAACATGAGCCTACAAACAAAACAAAATCTAGCTTTGAGCACTAGGCTATTCTTATTTGCCTTTTGCCTACTTTAAGATATCGAAAATAAAGTTCTTGGTACTGTTGGCAGTACCACAATCTTTTGAAAGCTTCACGAATTCGAACCCCAAGTCACCTGCTGCAAGTTTCATCTTTGAAGGCCACATCCTAAAGCACCTAAAACCACAGACGAGACCAAGATGAGGCCAGTTTAGACCTTAATGTGGCACATTCACAAAACCGCGTGCCCTGGCTTAGAAGAAGCTTCCATTACAAACAATTGCGGCAATTCACGTTATATATATATATAAAAAAGTAAAAGGGCTAGTTACAGTCTCCATTAAAAACAAAATACAAAGTCCCCCATTATAACTCCTTGACAGATTCTGTGATGGAGTCCTGTCTTTCCCAGCAGGTTGGAACTTCTGATGCAAAGCTCAAAGCAAACCCAAAACCAGGGGCACAAGACTTTAGAGAATAAACACAGATTTCTTAAAGTTAAAAAACCCATCAGTCAAGCAAGCTTGAACAGTCCGGTGCGCTTCAGAAGTCCTGGGACTGAGGAGGCGCGTCTTTGCTGGAGTTGGCGTGTCCCGCGGGGCTTTGGTTTTCTTGGAGCATGAAGCTGCTTCCCTGAATTGGGAGGCAGCGGCCGCCCTCCGCGAATCGTGACGCCGCCCACGCGCGTTCAGGCTCCTCGTCCGTTGCGCACCGCTACTGGATGTGCCGCGGAGCGATGCGCAGAAACGTGATGGGGGACGGCTGCTTGTTGTCGCGACAAGCGTTGCCCGCCAGCTCCAGCACCTCCGCGCACAATACTCGATGAGACGCGCCGCAGGTACACCCGCGGCCCCGGAGCCGATGCGCGCGAGTAGTTGTCCCTTGCCAGGAGGACTCTGCGACGCGCCAACTGTGGACTGGCAGGCCCCGCGCGCAGTCGAACTCGACCGGAGGAGGACGTTGCTCTTCGCAGACTATTATACAAATATAGTTCCAGCTACATTCTGACGGAATGACCCATTCTGAAAATGAAAAATATGTACACTTTGAAAAACAAAGAATGGAAGACATTGTAACGAACTTATGTAAACAAACACGAACAAGTCGCAGGGGGGGTGATCGATGGCATTTGCAACACTGGCAGGGAAAACAAACGTCTGTAACCAAAATGGGCCAAAACAGCAGAAGTTATGTGCAAGTGAAATAACATGGACTACTTTAAAGACTGAGGTTGGGGTTCGAAACTCGGGACGAAACCCGGAGTCCACAAATAGTGTTTTTTTGTTTTTTTTTTTTTGTAGGATTTAAGTTAAAAAAAATTAAAAAAAATTCAAATGTTAACTATGTAAAAAGTCACAGAATTAACTAACAAATGTAAAGTATGATTTATAAGGGCTAATCAAAAATTGACAAGCTACCATTAAACCACTTTAAACTTACCTGATGCTAAGCCACCTGGCAAAAAAAACCAACAACAGCAACAGTTGTTGGGTTTCTTCAGCTAAGTCTCTTGTGTTTTATACTTGGCTTAACTGAGTTCACTGAAGCGTGCACCTGTGCTCAATGAGCTGGTGGCCAATCAGCTTTGGAAATTGATTATTTATTATTGATCGATTATGAGTGAGTCTCAGTGAGGCGCACTTTTTTTTTTTTTTTAATTTCAAGAATTTAAAACTTTCTAGTCAACGTTTGGCAGTGGATCAACCCCTTTCATCCAAGTTGGTTTAAAAAGAAAAACCAAAATACTCTTAGTTCAACATTTGATTAACTGTTTTGATCCACTTCAAATGCTGACTACTGTATTTAAGAAATAAAGTTGTTTTTAATGGAGGCAGCTATTTGCTTATATAAGCTTGTTTATATTATTAGGTGATATTTAAATGTTTTTATAATTTGCATTTTCAGTTAGGCAGAGATTTTACACCAAAGTGACCTGTAGAAGCAACCGAAACCAATCACAACAGAGCCATGAATGTAAGGTGCACGACGAAAGCACGGGTTTTCAATATACTAAATAGAAGAGAAACCAGTCAATAGACCTAGAAAAAGACATACAGAATGCTAGGGCTTAGAGGGTCTTTTTTTTAGAATAAATAAAAAGAAAACAAGTAGTTAGAATCGAAATAGAATATAGTGTGCAAGTGTTAGGAAGGGTAAGTGTTCGTATATATATATAATATATATATATATATATATATATATATATTTATATATTATACAACACTTACTCTTTGGTCACATAACAAAATATAATTTAGAATAGTGGCTCAGATTTTTTAAGACAAATTGGAAAAAGTCAACCCCGGAACCACTTTAACAATAATCACACCGTCCAAAATACAATGATTGACTTTTTCTTCCGAACAAACATGAAATACAAGAGGAGCCACTGGGGCGAAAATATTATTATTAAAACTTAGCAAGTTTGTATGTTTACCATAATTTTAATAGCGAATTCAACAACTTCTAGAAGATTATAAAATCCTACCTAAAGTAAAAAACTCTTGCCCATTCTGTATCATCTAAAATATTTATTATTACCAAAAACTCATCCCACAGGCAAGGTAAATAAATTTTGGAGATCTGTTAAATAATTGACCGAAGTTTACTTTGTTGGCTTTTAGTAACTTGTTTGTTGCTTGGATTCTTCTCTAACCCCCCCCCCCAACCCCCCGCCCGGTTTGAAGTCACATGACAGCTGTTTGGTGTGGAGTCATCCCATGGGCTCGTTGTGATCAGACGAATCGTGGGTCGGTGAGATCTGAAGTCATTTGTGTTTTCATCGATGATTCATGAACTCTTGTGATCATGTGAATCAGTTTGACGCTGTGGTCATAGTTTGTGCTCGGTTGTTACACGGTGATCGTGTCTGGTGGTCCTGGTTTCGTGGCTGATGATGATGATGATGAAGGATCGCTCAGCTGGCTGGCGGTGTGGGCTGTCGCGCTCGTCGCCGCTCTCGTGTGGCTCTCTTGGCGACGTGCGCCGCATGAGAAGGTGGCTCTCGGATGGCCCGGTTCGGTGGTCAATAAGTGCGACTGTTCCTTCGATGTCCACGATCTCCACTCACGACCCTGGGGTCCGATGACAGGCCGTTCATCACAACGCCTTCTCCATCAGCGAAGGGCCCAGGCGGGCAACGGCAACCGGAACCGCGTGTACATCACACAACTGGAGATCTCGGTGCAGGTACCTGAAGGTGCGGATCAGTTTCCGACAAGTCAGGACATACCGACAAGAGCTACCGAACACGAAAAACTAACAGCTTTTAACGCCACCTATTCGCTTTGACTGTCGGTCGCAACTCTAATTTGCATGCATTTCCAGCCACATAAAAAAAAAAAATCTTCACCATTTTTGGTTGATTTTGTTTTGTCTATTAGAGTTCAAGGGTTTTTCCAGAGGGGATTCTCTTTGTACGCTCTATAAATCAACTGAAATAAAACCAACACTTCAGTGTCTGTCTTTGATGTTTCCTTTCCTCAAGTCTGAAAAAAGAAAATTTTTTTTTTTTTTTTTTTTTGTGGATTTAAGTTAAAAAAAATAAAAAACTCAAATGTTAACTATGTAAAAAGTCACAGAATTAACTGCCAAATGAAGTCTGCTTATATCAGGCTAATCAAAAATTGACAAGGGTCACGCACATTACACCACTTTAAACTTACCTGATTCTACCACCTGGCCAAAAAACCAACTACCACCAAGTTTGTTTGGTTTTTTTTTTTTTTTCACAGCCCTAAGGCTCTGTGTGTGTTTTACTGATCTTAACTGAGGTTCACATGAACTTCACCCTGTGCTAATGAGCCTCGGGTGGCCAATCGCTGTTTGGAAGTGATTGATTATTAATTGATCGCTTAGAGTGATCCTCAGTGAGTCCACTTTTTTTTTTTTAATTTCCAAGAATTTAATAATTTCTACGCCAAACAACTTTGCAGTGGATACCCAACCATTCCTTCAAAGTTGTTTTTTAAACCAAAAATACTCTTAGTCAACTTTGATTAACCTGTTTTGATCCACTTCAAATGCTGACTACTGTATTTAAGAAAATAAGGTGGTTTTTAATAGTGCCAGCTATTTGCTTATAAGCTTGTTTATGATGATTATGTGATATTTTAAATGTTTATTATAATTGCACAATTTGGTCATTTAGCAGATGCTTTTAACCAAAGTGACTTAGAAGGCGACCGAAACAAACAAAAGAGCAATGATATGTAAGTGCCAACGACAAGGGTTGGTAATATAATGTAAATAAGAGAAAATAAGTCCATATAATAGGAAAAAAGCATTAAGAATGCTGAGTGCTTAGAGGGTCTTTTTTTATAATACAATAAAAAGAAAACAAGTAGTTAGAATTAGAAAATAGAATATAGTGTGCAAGTGTTAGAGGGTAAGTGTTGTTAATATATAGATATATATTATATAATATATATAGATATATATATAGATATACAGGGGAACACTTACTCTTTGGTCACCATACCAAAATAGAATCTAGAATAGTGCTAGATTTTTTAACAAAATTGGAAAAGTCCACCGAGAACCACTTTACAATAATCCAGTCCCAAAATACTGTACTTCAGCGATGATCCTGTTTCTTCACACGACATGCTGATGCCAACGTCAGTCAGGATTCTCCACTGGGTTGAACGAAAATATTATTATTCAAACATTTAGCGCAAGTATTGTAGTTTAACCCGTACATGCATCCACCCTCCCATTATTTACATAGACGACGGTGTTCCAAATCAACTTCCCTAGAATCGTGCCTCCGCACACACATAAATAATATAAATATAATAAATAAAAACCATTCTGTATACTAAATAGTGTTTATTCCAAAAACTCACACTAAGCAGGAACTAATATTTGGAGAGTCTGTTAATAATTGACCGAAATGTTCTTTGTTGGTTTAGTAAACTGTTTGTGGCTTGGATTCTTCCTGTAACCAAGGGTTGAAGTTCACAGGTACAGCTGTTTGGTGTGGAGTTTTCAATCAATGGCTCGTGTGATAAGAACGAATCGTGGTCCGGTGAGATCGAATCAATTGTGGTTAACATGATTCATGAATCTGTGATCATGTTGAATCATTTGTGACTCTGTGGTCATAATAGTTTGTGCTCGGTTTGTTTTACGGTGATCGGTTGTATGGTCTGGTTCATTGATGATGATGATGAGGATGAAGGAGCGCCTTCGCTGCTGGCGGTGTTCGTGTGTCGCGCTCGTCGCCGCTCTACGGTTGGCTCTCGGTCGGTTCCCGCGCCGCCATGAGAAAGTGGGCTCCGGATGGCCCTGTGTTTCGTGGGTCAAATAATGGCGACTGGGCTTCGATGGACACGATCGCACACTCACCGACCGGTCCGAGGACAGCCGTCTCCAACGCCTTCTCCATCAGCGACGGGCCCACGGGGCACGGAACACGGAAACCCCGTACGCTGTACATAACACACCCTTGGAGATCTCTGTGTGCAGGAACTGCAGGGGCGGATCATGCTCGACACAATCAGACATACAGACAGTAGCTTAACAGAACACGATAAACGAACAGTTTATACCATGCTGTCTACTGTCTAGGTTCCGCAAACACTAATTTGCATGCATTTTCAAGCACATAAAAAAACAAAAATCTTCACAGGTTTTGTTTGATTTTTTTTTGTCATATTAGACGTTCAGAGGTTTTTCCAGAGGGGATGATTTCTTTTGATCGCGCTATACATCAACTGAATAAAAACCAAAACTCAGGTGTCAGTCATTTGATGTTTCCTTTTCCCTCAAGGGATGAAAAAAGAAAACACGCAAAAACACACACACACACACACACACACACAGACACAACACACACACGCACCATACCACCACACACTAAACATCTATATATATACTATCTCTTTATCTAATCTATCTAGCTATTATAATTTTAAAGTGTTATTTTTGGATGTTTTCTTTCCACTGGTTCCTGAAAGAAGGGCCTGATATGGACAGCAAAATAGACCAAGCATCTCAACATGTAAAAAATCATAAAACGCAAATAGGAACTGTTAATGAAAATTATATAATTGTATATATATATTATATATATATATATATATTATATATAATATTTCTTCTATTATATATATATATATTCAATAAATAAAATGACCATAAAAAAAACTGGGCATGTATAATATGCTATGAGAAATAGAGAGAAAACAAAAAGTATTTTTTTAATTAATTAGATATATCATGTATTTTTAATTTCAAAGCAATTTCACTTTATCAAACATATAAGAAAACTGTGAGCGGGTTAGCCGTAGTTGTGCACATGAAAACACTCAGACGACTGATGATCTGATCTGTGTGCGGGTTCTCTGTGTGTGACACAGGGTGAACTACCCAGTCAGCTCTGTCCGGTGTCTCCGCCTCAGACCAGCTACTGTAAGAATCAAGGATCTGATCTTCAGAGTCCCACTGTGCGCCCACATCATACTATCGGGTCTGTGGTGGAGGTACAGCACTCTTCTCCTTGTGCAGCAGTGTGAATCTGTGATGGGGTGAATCAGTGACGCTGACAATCGGTGTTGTAGAATCCCCGTGATGGGTGTGATGTGGAACCAATGACTTTGTGATGCTGAATCATATGTGAATCAGTAATGGTGTGACTGTGAATAGGTGTAAATCAGTGATGGGTTGTGAATCAGTTGATCAGTGAATCAGTGTGAATCAGTGAGGTTTGATGCTGAATCTGTGAGACTCAGTGACAGTGTGACTGTGAATAGGTGTGAATCAGTGTGGTTGTGAATCAGTGACAGTGTGACTGTGAATCAGTTGTGAATCAGTGACAAGTGGACTGTGAATCAGTCGTGAAAAAAATCGTGATGGTGTGAATCAGTTACAGTGTGACTGGTGAATCAGTGTGAATCAGTGATGGTGTGAATCAGGGACAGTGTGACTGTGAATCAGTTTTTGAATCAGTAATC
>NC_056597.1:23853205-23886112 GCF_018340385.1 Cyprinus carpio | reverse complement strand
ATGAAATTATATTAATTGTGTGTATATATATATATATATATATATATATATATATATATATATATATATATTAAATAAATAAAATGCAATAAAACAAGCTGGCGTGTAATAATATGATATGAGAAAGAGAAAGCAAAAGTATTTTTTTATTAATTTAATATATCATGTTGGCCCCAATTTTTCGTAAGATTTATAGCATTAAAAAATTCCAGAACTGGCGGCACCAAGTTAAAGCATGGTTACCTCGAAGGCATTGATAATCTGATCTGTGTGTGTGTGTGTGTGTGACGGTGATCCAGTCATGTCTAGTGATCATGCAAAACAGACCAGCTGCTGAGAATCTGGTTGGTGACTGTGCTTACATCATGACAAAAGTGGTGACTGTGGGGGGAATCTGGTGGTGTGAATCAGTGGCGTGAGGTGTATGAATCAGTGATGGTGTGAATCTGTGAATGGTATTCAAAGAATCAGTGATGTTTGATGCTGGTGAATCAGATGGTGAACAGTGTGACTGTGAATGGGGTTAATGAATCAGTGATGACGGTCAGTGATGGTGTGATGCTTGAATCGGTGTGAATCAGTGACAGGTGTGACTGTGAAATCAGTGTGAATCAGTGATGGTGTGAATTCAGTGACTGGTGAACTGCCAGTGTGAATCAGTGATGGTGACTGAATCTGTGTGAATCAGTGACGTGTGAATGTGAATCGGTGTGCAAATCAGTGACTTAGGAATGTGAATCAGTGATGTGTGTGACTGTGAATCAGTGGTGTGAATCAGTGACAGTGGGAATGACAGTGTGAATCAGATGGTGAAATGGTGTGAATCAGAATGATGTGAATGTGATGGTGTGAATCAGGACAGAGTGTGTGCTAATCAGTTGACAGTGTGATGCTGAATCTGGTGAATCAGTCAGTGGACTGTAGAATGCATGAATCAGTGACAGTGTGAATGGGTGGCAGATGTGAATCAGTGATGTGAATGTGGTGTGAATCAGGTGTGAATCAGTGACAGTGTGACTGTGAATCAGTGTGAATCGTGATGGTGTGATGCAGAATCAGGTGTGAATCAAGTGACAGTGTGACTGTGAATAGTGTGAATCAGTGATGGTGTGAATCAGTGATGCTGAAATCGAGTGTGAATCAGTGGTGGGGCCTTGAATGCAGTGTGACCAGTGTGACTGTGAGTGACAGTCGCGGCTGTAGATGGGAATCAGTGACGGTGCGGCCTGTTGAGATGGTGTGAATCAGTGATGGTGTGAATCGGTGAAACATGAATCAGGTGTGATCAGTGATGGTGTGATGCTGAATCGGTGAATCAGTGGTGGTCGTGGTGAATCGGTGTGAATCAGTGACAGTGTGGATGTGAATTGGTGGCAAATCAGTGGTGTTGTGAATCAGTGACGATGTGACGCAGTTGAATCAGTGTGAATCAGTGATGGTGTGGTGCGGTGATGGCGATCAGTGACAGTGGACTGTGAATCAGTAACGGGGCTGTGAATCAATGAATCAGTGATGAGTGAATCAGTGACAGTGGGTGAATCAGTGATGGTCTGTGATGGGGCCAGTGTAGAATCGGGACAGTGGCTGGGACTGTGAATCAGTGATGTTTGATCTGTGAATCATGTGAATCAGTTGATGGTGACATGATGCTGAATCGGTGTGTGATCAGTGAATCGTGGTGATGACTGTGATCAGTGTGAATCAGTGAATGGTGGCTGATGCTGAATCGGTGTGAATCAGTGACAGTGTGACTGTCGGTGAATCAGTGAAGGTGTGATGCTGAATCTGTGTGTGAATCAGTGGACAGTGTGACTGTGATCAGTTGTGAATCAGTGATGGTGTGCAGGCTGAAAATCGGTGTGAATCCCAGTGACGGTGTGACTGTGAATCGTGTGACAGTGAGGTGTGATGCTGAATCTGTGTGAATCAGTGATGTGTAGGCTGTGAATCAGTGACAGTGTGATGCTGAATCAGTGTGAATCAGTGATGCGTGTGACTGTGAATCGGTGAATCCAGTGATGGTGTGATGGTGGATCTGTTTCAGGTGAATGGCAGCGAGGCATCGGTTGCTAAAGCCGCTCTGTTCAGTAGACACCCAGAGATGATCGCATGGCCCGCTGACCATAACTGGTTCTTCGCAAAAATGAACATCACACAGGTCTGGGTGCTTGATTACTTTGGTGGAGTACGAAAACCATCACGCCGGAGGAGTATTACCGAGCCACTCCTTACCAGAAACAACAACGGTGAGTCCAGAGACGTGATTCGAGCTTCCTTTGTATGATGAGTCACTTATAGACTCAATTCCATTCATTCAGTGTGAATCAGCACTAAACTCACTTTATATCTTTTGCTCTGTACTGAAAAACCTTTAGCTCATTTGGTGTTCCTGGCCTTTTACAGAGTAGCTTATAAATCTGTCATATTATCACCACATATTTTGATTAATTTTTTATATCAGTTTGTTTTCTTCAATTAGCACAAGTTTTGTATTTGTTTTTGGAGCTGATTAACTGTAGGCTGCATTGATTTGAGCTCACAGCATCTCCGTTTTTGAAGTAAAAAAAAAAGCATTATTTTTGGATAATGTGGTACATATTAAGTGTTTTTTATATAAAAAAAAACATCTGCACGGGATGATTTTTGGCAATATTACGTTTTGTTATTGAAAAAAATAACATTTGTGGCTAATTTAGGGATATTCAGGTTATGTTTAATGCAAAAAAGCATTATTGTGGGTAATATTTAGAAATATTTCAGTTTTTTTTAATAAAAACATATTTGTTGGATAAAAACTGAGGTGCACAAGCAAGATTAATGATGTTAGATCATCAGTAGTTTTCAGAAGAAATGCAAAACCTGCACAGATTGAAAGAATGCAATTTCTGTATATCATTTTAGCATACGAGATTACTAAGCTATTTTTTGTAGGTATTGGTCATTTTAAACAGGAACACAACAAATGTACAAGCTTAAAAAAAAAATCTTTTTTTTTTTGGGAAGTTGTTATAAAGTCAGTAGCCTTCTTAGTCCAATGCTATAACATTAACTAGCATTTAACTAGCTGTAAAGGGGACCTGGAACAACATGATGGTTCTTGATCAGATGAAGCTTCATTTAAAGCAAAATACAGTGTAGAATCCTTTTTTTTCTTTGAAAAATCCATTTAGCGTAGAGTGGGCAGACTGGACATTTCTGAGCTTAACAGTTCACTGAATCAGAGTTTTGAACTGATTCACTGCAAACACATCCAGTGATCGCTCTCTTCAGTCCTTACACCACCAGCCAATATAATCCTGAATATACTGTTCATATGAGCCTGAGCACAGCGCTGTTACTCAGTCAGGAGCAGACGCTGTGCTGAACGTCACGTGACCTCGGTGTGTGTGTGTGTGTGTGTGTGTTTCTACAGGAAGTGACACGCTGTGATCCTTGTGAACTGGATCAGAATCACTGATGGAGTGTTTCAGAAGAGACTCGGATTTATGAACGTTTCTCAGGTTGATGCCTGTGTGTGTGTGTGTGTATGTGTGTGTGTGTGTGTGTGTGTGTGTGTGTGTGTTTGTCTGAGCATTGTTTTAATCAACATGTTGTTAATTTCTCCAGAACATTAATGCAGTTGTAAACCTAGTTGCTACATTTTTTGTAAGCATTTTGTAAAAATGCTTCCGAATGATTTTTGCAGTTTGCACAAGTGCTTTCATTCAACCCTTTACAGAGTCACACCACATGCAAATGCAGATTGAAATCTTCAGAAAGCCTAGGTGAGGGTCACGTGTTGTCATTCATAGATGTTCAGTTTGGTGTCCTTACTCCCTGATCTTTGACCTCTGACCCTGTGGTAGCAGGAAATGTGAATGTCACGAGAAGTTTTTGGCTGGTGGCTAGCACCAATCAGAAATAAACAATGAAATTAAATGTTCTACCTATTAGATTGTGTTTTATTAACCCCCCCCCCTCCAACCCTAAACCTACCGCTTACAATAATGAAAAAAATTGTTTGACAAAAATGACGCTTGTACTGATTTGAAGTTTTTGCTCATTTTGCTTGTGTTTTATAGTTGATCTGTAATTTTATATTTACATCTCGACGTCTTCCAGCTCTATAAACTCAGGACAAGACGCCAGTCAGATGATTATTTACTCAGAGTGATTATTTTTCTAATGCTTGATGTTGGGTGTGGTTTTTTTGTTATAAGGATTTTTTTGTCATGATGCAGTGAAATAAAGAGCTGATCTTTGATTGGATTGTTCATCTCTCGTTCTGTTAATCGCTCAAATCTTCCTCTGAGAATGAGTAGGCCGCGTGCGTGTGTGTGTGTGTGTGTTTCAGGAGGTGGGTCGTGTCTGTATGTACAGGTGGAGCTCGAGGAGCCACTTCCTGTCAAGCAGAGCAGGATCTCTCGAGCTTCTACTGAAGTTACGGTATGCCTCACACATTATTACACACACACACACACACACTCACAACACTCTCTTGCGGTTCTCGAACTCTGCGGACCATCAGAGACAGAAAAGACAGACAGGACGGACGGAGGGATAATGATGGCGTGGAGAGAGGAGCTGGTCTGGCCGTGGTCATCCTGCTGTCCAATCACACCTGTGTAAGGTCGAGGGTGGTGTGTGTGTGTGTAGCCCGACGCACGTGTGTGTGTGTGTGTGGGTGTGTGTGTGTGTGTGTGTGTGTTGAGCTGTGTGTGTTGAGCTGCTGACACGCGGCGAGGGGAAGGCCGCCATCTTGTCGAGGTTTCTTGTGGAGTCGAGCGTTTCCTTCCACCTTAACGATTGAGAATCAGCTCAGAAGCACTTTTTCAGATGAATCCAGTCGTTTGGACCTTTGGCCTTCCTGAGGCTCGCCGTAAAGCTGCCAGTCCACTGCTGGACCTGAGGCTGGACTCGGCTGGGGTCGCAGCTTCGTCGCAGGTCCGCGGCCGTCTGCCTTGTCTTTTTGCTCCAGATTGAATAATATTTTCAAACAATTCCGATTGAATTATTACTCAGCAATTATTTTTTGAAATGTGATTATATGGATTGGAAGAACAAAAACATATTTTTTGTCTTGTTGTATTAATCTTAAATGTCTTATATAGTGTTGTGTTATTGTTTTGGCTCGGTTATTCGGGCTTGTTCTCTTGTTGCTGGTAAAAAAAAAAAAAAAAGTTTATTTATTCCCCACATTTTGTTTATATATATCTGATGTCAGTTAAACAATACATAACACAGTGTAAAATGTTTTTAAAAACATATTTTTTGTCCCATTTTGCATTCAATTCATTTTAATTTTTAATTTTTACGCACCAAATGAAATATATTCTCCAGGAGGAAACATTTAATCTAGAACATGAGTGAAAATATCATCCACAATATAGATACATATATATATATATTTGATTGTATACATTATAAGGGGCACTAATAATATACAAGATCCGACGGCTTGATGCATCCTAAAGCTACTGTGAGAAACACAGATTGTGTAAAGCGGCGCACAAATAAAAAAATGATTCGTCGAAAGGCTAAACTCTGGCAACAGCGTCGATGAATTCACATCAAGAAAGGTTCCCCATGAAAAGATTTTGCTGATTCGAGGGTTTATCGTTGATTAGAAATGCTGAAACATCAGACACAAAAATTATGCTTCTCCAAACATCATGAGTTGTTGATTTGAAAGCTGAATGAAAAAAATCACCCTAAAACAACTCACGTCATATGAATGTTTAAGTGTGAAAGTGTGTTTAGCAGCTGGAGGTTTCTGAGCCTCTCACGGGACAGCAGACGTGGAGTGTTGTGTGACCAACTCTGAGCTATTCAGTGCTGTTCAGTGCTGATTCAGTGCTGATTCAGTGTTGATTTCAGTGCTGATTAAGAGTTGATTCAGTGTTGATTCAGTGCTGATTAAGAGGTTGATTCAGTGTTGATTCAGTGCTGATTCAGTGCTGATTCAGGTGTTGATTCAGTGCTGATTAAGAGTTGATTCAGTGCTGATTCCAGTGCTGATTCAGGTGTTGATTCGTGTGTGTGAATCTCCAGTTCAAGCAGGGAGTCGAGTGGAAACGCTGGAGGACCCGCTGATCTCAGATCAGATGTTACTGGATTGATTCACTCTTTCCACCGACACACTCCAGTCGTGTCATGATATTACTGTGAGAAGAACTTCCTCAGCCATTCATGATTTTCCACAAACACAGATGAAAGATGAACACACACACCACACTGTTTAGAGTTTTATTCTACAAATAGCTGGTGAGTTTAATTCTACAGTTCTATCTGATGCTGTTTAGAAACACAAGTAGATGGCATGTTTTAGATTTTTAATTTTAGTATCGGGAAATCATTTGAAATTCAAACACATAAGTATATACATAAACGTATATGGTGGTGTATATATGCATGTATCTATATGTGTATATACTATATGTGTATATATACTATATATATGAAAAGTTTATTTGCAAAAACAGATAACTCCGTTTTTAACAATTTTCAAAATTGTTTAAAAAATCATGTTTTTTTCTTTGTGCTTTACAATAATCTCAATCAAACTGCCAGTTGAGTTATTTTGATTAGGTTTAAAAATCATAACAAAAAAAATACAGCTAACTGACACAATAAAAAAACATGATTTTTTGAACATTTTAAATAACGGGAGTTATTGGTTTTTGCAAATAAACACTTCATACATTTATAATTATATTATATATATATATATATATATATATATATATATATATATATATATATATATATATAATTAGCATATTATTTGCCATGACATCGTATTTAGATATTACAGCGCATCAGATCTGTTAAATGGAAATTTTTTGCGTCAGTGTTCAAGCTATCTATTTTGACTTGTGAGCGCCTCAAAAGAATTCTTCGGTTCACACTTTCAAAGAATCTTATTTCTGTTTATTGCACTTAATTCAGTGTGTGTTCAGAGACGTTCGTGTTTCTGCTGAAAGCTGTTTTTGATCAGATGCTGCTGATGTTGTGGAAAGTCTTCATTCAGTGGGGCGGAAAGGCAGCTCGGTTTACAGTCAGAGTCCCTCTCTAATAGATCAGTGAATCTCATGACGAGGGAACGGTGGAAAATACAGGCTGAAAAAAAACTCATTTCAAGGAAAACACGCTGTGTAGAATCACACATCAATCACATGAAATTCTGTGAACTCAAATATGCCACACCTGACAGATGCTTGATTACTGTATAACCAGCGCTCCACATGCACACAAACACTTCACAGCAAGCTGTTATTCAAATTTATAGAGATCACTACTCTTCAAATGTTTAAAGAGTTCTGAAAGATTCATGATTGTTAGTAAAAACAGCAATAAGGTGAAATATTATATGATGTTAAACAAGCTGTTTTCTATGTGAATATCTGTTAACCTGTAATGTATTTTCTGTGATGCGCAGCTGTATTTCCAGCATCATTACTCCAGTCTTTCAGTGTCACATGATCTTCAGAAATCATTCATAATATGATGATTTGCTGCTCAAGATTACATTTCTGATTATTATCAATGGTGAAAAAAAAAACAAATAAAAAAAAAAAAAAAAAAAAAAACAAAAACTTTTAAAGAAAAAAAACAAAAAAAAAAAAAAAAAAAAAGAAAAAAAAACAAATTAAAAAGTGCAAACTGTGATGCATTTTATTTTTTGGATTCACAGATGAATAGAAAGTTTTAAAAGAACAGCGCTTATTTGAAATAGAAATCTTTTGTTACTTTATATGTACATATTACAAATATAAAATGTCTTTAAACTGGACACTTTTGATCAGTTTAATGGGACACTGATGAATAAAAGTATGAATTTCTTTCATAAAATCTAATCCCGACCTCAAAGTTTTAAACATGGGTGTGTATATGTATATAATTTTATTAAGAAATCCAAATCTATAAATAAATAATCACATTCAGTTTTCATAGTTTTTTACACAGATTGTAGTGATTGAGTCGCTGGTTTTATTTTATTAATAAAAATCATCAAACTATATTTTGATCAAAGCATCAGCAAACCAAAACTAAATCCGTTACTCATCCGCTCATATTTATTTAACATTATATTTAATGTGTATTTACATTTTATTGCAGTAATCTAGCAAAAGAACACCGACTTTGTCTATTACATCCACCGTTCAGACGAGTCGCACACGAGTTACAGACAACTCTGAAGCATCATTTCAAATGAAAGTAAAACAGAAGAACACATATTTAATATTTAGTTTGTCTAGCGCTGAATCGTGTGGACCATCAGTGTTTACTGTGTTTCTGCTGCATCTGTGTACTCAAGTATCCCTGAAGTCAAAGTATGCATATAGTGGAAAAAAAATTTACTGTTAAAAGTCCAAGTATCTGAGCAAAATCATACTGAGGCAAGAGTAAAAAAGAGCAGCTTCAAATGATACTGAAGTATTATAAAGCGTGAACAAGAAGAGCGACGGGATTCATGTTGAATCACTTTCTCAATGCAGACAGAAGAACCAGCCCTGAATCACCGCTCAAACACAGACAAACTCATGACAGCTAATTAGTAATGAATCATATTACTCAGCATATCATGCAGTTTCTTCATTGGATTAAATATTCTTTGATGACAGCCCTGATTGTGAAGTGAAACGTGTGTATTCTAATGCACTGCCCTGGAAAAACCTCAATAAAACACTTGCAAATGAAGTTATTATGCTTCATCTCCAAACAAAGAGATTTGATTACAGTTAATTATAAAATGTGATCATGTGATTTTCATTTTAACGGTCAGTTCTCACTGAAGAGAACAATACTCTTAAATGTAATACTGGATATTACTGTTTTCTGGAGGTGGAAAAGAAAGTCCTTTGTGTAATTAACAGTGAAAAACTGTATTCCCAGAATCCTCAGTTTTTTTCATCAAGGTTGTATCTTCCGTCTAATGTTGTTAAATGTATGTATTTTGGGCGTCATGCATGGCGTTTAGTGTTTATCAGTATTTCAGGATTTTCCTGTCAGTGTATTATAAAGCTACAAAACAGATATTAGTGGTTTTAATAGTGTTGGTATATTAACATTTATATAAGTTAATGAAATAAATTTTTTACAGTAAATGAGCTAAATCTGCAAAACAAAATGTTACACCCCCCCCATATTTTTGTACTGTGAAGTTTTTTTACTGTATATTTCACAGATGTTGTTTTATTTAGTATATTGAATGAGAGATTATATGATGTAGTGGACAGATGCGTCTCGATGTGAAATCCAGAAGCATCTCGTAACCTCAGAACACCTGAAAGGATTATATGTGCTATTTTTACAAATCGTTCCCTCGTGGATTCTTAGAATTGTATTTTAGCAGCTGCTTACAGTACACGTCTTTGATCAAATAAACACCCCAAAAAAAACTATTAGATCATAATCATAACGCCCTCAAAAAAACTGCAAAAAACAAGCACTTCGAAATAACAATTGTTATCCACTGCAAAAAGCGTTTTTGTTCTTGTCTAGTTAACATATCTAATAATTCTGAAATTAAGATGCATTAACTTGACAAGTAAAACGACTTAAGATATTTTTCTGAAAATATTATTCAAATTTTAGTTAGTTTTAGCTTAAAAAACAAGCGAAAATATCTGCCAGTGGGGTTAAGAAAAACCAATCTTAATTACAAAGGCTAAACAAGATTATTTTTCTTACTCAATCGGCAGATATTTTTGAAAATAATTCTCCAGGAAAAACAAGACATAATATCTTTGTCAAGTACCTGCAGCTTAATTCCAGAATTAATTTGTAGATATTTATACAAGAAAACAGGACAGAAATACTAAGGAAGAAAATCGTTTTCTTTCAGTGGGGAAGTAAAAGTTCAGGTTTGTCTTGGAGTATTTGAAGTATTGAGTTGAATCGTGAAGGATCGGCTCCCCTGCAGTTTCTGAGCTCTTGATGATCAAGTCAGCATGAGTGACAGGACCCTTTTGACCGTGTGAGGAGAGTGGTTCTCGTGAACCGCAGCACTGAGCGTCTCTCGCGGTGGGAAGAGGAAGAGGAAGCTCGGATCAGCCACAGTTTCATCTCCTGTCTCCAGACTCAGTGGCTCAAACACTCAGACTGTTAAAATACTCTTCAGTTTGAGAATAAAACAGGGTCTGGGCTGAAACACACAAGAAGACATGAAGCACTTCTCAAAGTAACCGCGAGCAGCAGGTATGAATATAGAGAAGGCTCAATCTGTGTTTGTTCTGTATTATCTTATTTTAGTATTCAGAGCTCAACCGTGACCTTTCATGACCATTGAAGATTCTGCTTTAGGATCTGATTCTGATCTCATTTAATGCTTTATACATTTTCAAAATCTTTTTAAAATATGTAAAATGTTTGATCTGAAAGTTACTGAAATATTTAATTGTATCTCTGCAGTATTTTGTCTGCCATTACACAAATAATATTTTTTTTTTTTGATTTATTATATGATATTTAATAAACATGTTAGTATGAAATTAGTTTAAAGAACCTATTGTGATTCCGACATGATAAATTATTTAAAATGCTCTACTAAATATAGTTGATAACGATTTTTTCTACTAAAATAATATATTTTAGCATTGATATCAATATTTGAGTCAAGACCTGTCTTCAAACAGACACACTGACTGAAAGAGGTTCATGACGGTTTAAATTAAATTCTAGTTCATACAGTTTTTATCTGTTCTGTGACTAGAAAACTCCGTCTGATGTGTGTCAGTCAGGAGTCTCAGAGGTCAGAGGTCAGAGGTCTCGTGTTTAACGGCTTCATTAGTTGGAGGAGTGGGTCATCAGACGTGTGGTTTAGCTCTGCTTGGTTATGATGATTTTTACTTTATTCTCTGATTCATACTTTAATACATACCTTATATTTCACTGATGGTATATATTTTATACATAACAATGTATGTGACAAATACAAATCTTGAATCGTAATATGGTTTAATATTCTGTGTGAATCAAACGTGCAGCACATTTCTGAGCAGTTTCACACACAGCTACAACGCCTTTCATCAGCTTGTGTTATATTACACTTTACACCACTTTATCATGTGTGTGTGTGTGTGTGTGTGTTGTAAAAACGCTTTGATGTGTTCCTCCCTCTTCATCCATATCTCTCCCTCCCAAAAAAACACACACACACACACACACACACACACACACACAGTTACTCAGATAGAGCAGCTGAACAAACCGCTGAAAGAGAAACACTTGAGACGCACACACACACAAACACTTCACATGAGAAGCGCATGCGCGTGTGTGGTGTGTCTCTGTGTATGTGAGTGATGGTAAGTGTGTGTGTGTGTGTGTGGTGTGTTGTTTGTAGAAGTGTTTGTGTTTGGTTTGACTGATTCAGTGGATGCTGGTGTGTTTGTTCAGATTCATTTTCAATACTCTGATGTTCTTGGGTGTTTTTCAGCTTATACCGGTTTTACGACCATAATTACTGTTATATCCTGAGACTCGATTCTGCTGCTGTACGCCGTCATCATCACGGCCTCTTCTTCGTGCGCGAGCGAGGTGAGTCTATAACACACAAACTTACGCTCACTCACACGCACACAGACACTCACTCACACACACACACACACACCACACGCTCACTCACCACGCACACAGACACTCCTCACCCACACACACAAACACACACACGCCACTCAAACGCACACACAGGACACTCACTCCACAAACCCACACACAACACACACAGCTCAATCACACGCACACAGACACTCACTCACACACAAGCACACACACCACACACACACACACACACACACACACACGGCTCTCTCACACACACACAGACACTCACTCACACCACACACACACACACACACACACCACAAACACACACACACACACGCTCTCTCACACACACACAAACAAACACACACACACAGTCACACACACACACACCCTCACCACTCACTCTCTATCTCTCTCTCTCGCACCACCAACACACAACATAGGCCGACGATCTTGTGGGTTCATCCATAGGCGTAATGGTTTTGATCACTGACGAACGGTATATTCTATCCCTACACCTAACACTACCCTTACAGGAAACTTTGTGCATTTTACGTTTCCCAACAAAAAACTAATACTGTATGGTTTCTAAGCGTTTTGCAAAAAAATTGGGTGACATGGGTTATGTCCTCATAAGTCCCATTCCTGTCAATACCTGTCATACCCATGACATTATACACACACACACACCACAACCAAACACACCAACACACAACACACACCAACACAAACACTCTCTCTCTCTCCTCTTCTTCACACACACACACACACACACACACAACACGCACAAACACACAAACACACACACAACCACACATCTCGCTCTCTCTCTCCCACACACACACACACACACACACACACACACACACACACACACACACACACACACACACATGTCTCTCTCTCTCTCTCACACCACACACACACACACACCCACACACTCACATCAATCCACACACACACACCACCTACCTACCTCACTCCTCCCACACACACCCCACCCCCACACACACACACAGCACACACACACACACACACTTACACACTGCACACACACACACACACCCCACACACAAACACACTTGCACACACACACACACACCACTCACACAATCAAACACACACATTCACTCATACAACAAGCACACACACTCTCTCTCTCTCACACACACACACACGCACACACTCTCTCTCTCTCTCTCACACCACACACACAACACACACACTCACTCACTCCCCACTCACACACACACACACACACACACACACTCTCTCTCTCTCTCACTCACACACACAAACACACACACACACACACACACACACACTCCTGTGATTTCAAAGATGAGGTTTTTAGCATCATTACTGGTGTCACATGATGCTTCAGACTGACCCTATATATATTACTGTATTTTACTATGTAATTTCAATCATATATCAATATAAATATATACAGTACACACACATATATTATGTAACCACACACTTGTTGTTCTGGATTGTGAGTAATCCACGATTAATCAAGTTGACAGCCCTAATCTATATAATAAATATATAAATGGACAAATTTTGGGAAAAAGCAATACATTTGGAAATTAATGTGTGTGTGTGCACTAACACTCAACCCCACATGAGGAGTGTGAAAAAAATCCCTGCGATTTATTGGAAGTTTCTTCCGTTGAGTACAGCTTGAAGAGAGGCAAAGGGGATCAAGACTCAGTGTATCAGGTGAGAATCAGATCAGACGCGATCAGTGAACCAATAATCACCCGATTAGAGATGTTAACGAGCGTCTGATGTCTTCAGCCCATTAGCAAGACCCAGTCGCCGTATGACGTCCTGCGCGGGGCTGAGGAGGGTCCAGCCAGAGGGGTGAGTGACCACCGCTCACATGACACCGGTCACATGACACCGGTCACATGACACGGCCGCTGCCCTGCATTGTGGTGCTGCTTTCACAGGGGCCGCAGGCGAGGGAGACGACACTTACACGGTAAGAGACTCTTCATCACAGGAAAGGAAGTTCATCTAGAAGCGCGAGGGAAGAATCATCTGAAGAAGGAAACACAGAAAACAGCATCAGACCGACCGATCTGACAGAAACTATCATCACACGCTCACACTGCGAGCGAAGGGTCCCCAAAAACCTTTCAGGGAACAGAGGGTTCCTCTGTTGTGGTGTCGGTAAACAACATTTTCGATTCCTTTCCACTGCACAAAAAAGTCCCCCAGAAAAAAAATCATATATTTAGACACATTTATTTAAACATTATTATGTCAATGCCTTGTATTTTTAGATCACAAGAATCCGTCAGCTCATATTAACGACATCTGAGACAAATCTGAAGGAAACCATTAAAACGCGGACCTAGAATCAGCACACCACACACACACACACACACACACACACACACACACACCATCAATGGAAACACACACACACATGTTGGTATATGTGGTTTATGGGGCGTCTCCATAGGCTTAATGGTTTTTTTACTGTGACAAACGTATTTTCTATTGCACTAACCCAAACCTACACTAACCTACCCCCACAGGAACTTTTTCCCATTTGGGGATTTTTAAAAAAAACTCATTCTGAATGATTTATAAGCCTTTTGAATTACGGGGGTCCCAGGAAAATGTCCTCATAACTCACATCCCATTGTAATACCTATGCATAACAATGTCATTATACAAATTGTGTCCTCATAAACCACATAAAACACGCTCACCATCACTCACACACCCACACACACCAAAAAACACACACACACACCCTGTTAAGGTGTTCAGATTTTGGTCTAAATATTAGTAAATGTGGGAATAACTGAGTTTGACCACTTTGGCTCACCAATTAAAAAAATTTATTTATACTAAATTTATACAAGAGAGTTATGTTGTGAACAGGAAAGAGGTAAAATATTAAACTACATAAATATTTGTGTTCTTAAAAGCGCATGCAAAGTTATGACAGTGTCAGGCAGGTTTTTTAAAATGAATTTCAATTAAAGCAGAGCTGGGTAGTGACTAAAATTACATATAGATACAACAAGTTAAGTACTTGTAATTAGATTAAATTAACATTTTAAAATACCTGTAATAAGGCTACAGAATTTAATATAATCTAATATTAATAAACTGGACTAAAGGGATTATAGTGATGGAAAGTGTTGACAAATTCAAACACAATACCATTTTCATATTTTGATTCAAATAACAGAGCAAAAATAATTGCATTTATTCCCCAAAGCTGTTGAACTGATGATGGGAATGATGATGATGTTTTGTTTCAGCCTCTGCAGAAAAAGGAGTGACGAACACGTACCCGTAGAGACGAGGCCAAGCCGGAGTAAGTGTGACTGATTCACTTTTACTGTCTCGTAACCGATTTCTTCTGAATGATTCACATCGAAAAGAACTCACTCTGCTTGTGATTTTCCCAGCAGCGCTCGCCGAAAAACCTGATCAGGTTTATCAGGTCAGACACGCTTTAACCATCACAGTTAAACATCAGCTCTGGACCCTCGCAGTGGGGTTGACGTGTTTGAATGTGTTCTGTGTGCTCAGGGTTTGAGCTCGCGATCTAAAGTGGAAACACGTTATGATGCTCTGCACATGCAGCAGATTCAACCCCCCGACCGCGCTAAACACCGATCCATCCGTCAGCATCTCTGTCCACATCCCTCCTTCATCCTTCATCCTTCATCCCTAGCTCCAGCTGTTGCTGAGATCAAACTCCAGTTTGTTTCACAAGTGAACTGTGTTCAGCGGTTTCTACACTTCGTGGAATTATAGACTTTCATAATGAGCTCACATCACAAATGTACAAGTCAGAGTCAGAAGAAAAAATCTAATATAGAAACCGAACTGAATCGAAAAGAACAACAAGCTTCAGCTCTCTGGTGTTGTCATTGAGGAGTCACACTTGTGCTGTGCACCGCGCTCAAAAACAGAACAGAACCCCTTAATTCATTTGTAAGGTTATCTTTTGTTAAAAAAAAAAAAAAATAAATAATATCATATATGAAGATATATGATAATCATATATATAATTAATTATACAAAATATGTACTCTTTTACAATAATGATTTTAATTCAAGATTTACCATTTTGAGAGTGTTACTAATTATACTATTCATATCTCAATATTGGACTATTGTGTTGCAGATGAATGCCTGATAATCAAGGCAGATGATGATATCTTTAAGATATATTCAGGGTGCTGTGACATTGCTTAGGTACTGAGCAGTGTTTTTCAGGTATAATCGCTGGAAGTCTTTGTCTCCCCTTCGTTCGCTGTGCACTTTTATCTGTATTGTGGCTGATTTGTAGATTGCACACACAAAGACATCTCTGTATTTTTGTCTATTTCCCATTCTGTTCTGACGGCAAACAACACAAGTGTGACTTTATTTTACAATGACATTTAGCTTTTTGCAAATCAAGTCTACTTATTATTTTTTTTTTTGGGTGTGGGTCACTAGTGACGGTGAGTGCCATAAACAAGTCACAGAGCGTCACCACCATTCCGATATAAAAAAAAGTAAATAAATAAAAATCCTGAAGTAGCGATTTGAAAGAAGTTTTCAGACATTGTTTTTTTTTCGCCTAAATGAGCGAACACCATGAGACTCAATAATTATGTGAATATTTCAGTTAGTTATTTTTTCATGATTTGATATTTTATTGCCCGGATATTGGTTTTTTCCTTTTTTTTTTTTAGGCCTAAAATGACGAACACCAGAAATCAAGAATTCCCCCCCCCAAACCTTTTTTCAGTGCAGTCAGGCGTTGTGTCCTTCTCATTAAGAGCCCATTCATATTTAGTTACATTTTACAATTAAGGTTCCAAACTAACGATTATTTAAAATTATTCTTTAAATATTGAAATTTTTAATCTCAGCATGTTATGATGGCATTTTACGGATTAGAAAGCAAAGTTGTATAGTAACATTACTGTGAGTAGTGATAACTAACATGAAAATTTGTATTAATTATAAGGATAATAAATGCTGTAAAAATACTGTTAGTTAATGCTTTATGTTAGATATTGATAAATGAGATCTTACTGTAAGATGTTGTTACCTGAAATTATTCTGTTGTAATGAATTTATCCAGATTCAGGATTGACTGAGGTTTTAATATCTGTTTTAGTCTTGTAATTGTGTTATAATTATGAGTAGTATATTTGACCTTTTAGTAGGTAATAGCCATCCCAAATATGAGAATTTCAGGTGGTTTTCATTTGTTTGTTTTTGGCGTAGCTGTTGTGTAACTTTGGTATCAGCTTGATTTTTTATACGAATGTTTTTGTTAGTAAATAATCAACATCCTGTTTATGAACCATGATTCGACTGGTGTGATCAAAATGAACATGAAGATCATTCAGACACAACAGTCTGAGAAAAAAACCATTTAATGAAATTCTACAACTACAGCAACTACGGGACACACCTCATCGGTCTGAGAAAAAAAACAAACAACACAACAAAATCCCAGAGCAGTTCATCTCTACAGCACACAGCTGAACCGAGAGTCGATTCATCAACGAAAACCTGCGGAGAAGAAACAACAGAGAGGGACATGTGTGTGTGTGTGTGGTGTGTGTGTGTGTGTGTGTGTGAGCCGAGAGAGGGACAGTGTAGTGACAGTGTGTGTGTGTGTGTGTTAGTGAGCGACGAGAGAGAGAACAGTGTGTGGGTGTGTGTTGTTGATGAGAAGAGAGGAATGAGAACAGTGTGTGTGGTGCGTGTGTGTGTGTTTGTGTGTTTGTTGAGGAGAGAGAGAGAGAGAGAGAGAACAGTGGGTGTGTGTTGGTTTGTGTGTTGTGTGTAAGAGATGAGACACAGTGTGTTTGTGGTGCTGAGGAGTAGAGCAGAGAAAGGTGTGTGTGTGGTAGTGTGTAAGAGAGAGAGAACAATGTGTGTGTGTGTGTGAGTGAGAGAGAGAGCAAAGAGGAGAAAGAGTATGTATGAGAGAACAGCCCCCTTCTGTAACACATGGAAACACCTTCTGTAGATTAACTCACACCACACACACATCACACATCACACCAATACTTACACACATACTCACTTTAACACACACACAAGTCGCCTCACGTGAACACACACACACACACACACCACACAACATACACACACAACACAGTTACTTCTCTAGTCGCACTTTAACACACAGTTCACACCACAACACACTTACACACGTTCTCTCTCTATTAACACACACACTCACTCTTTATTCCAGCAGGTAGAAATCCAATCACGTGACCTCTGGAATCATAAAGGACTAAGAATGGAGCTGATGATTTTCAAATGAAACTACACAAAAAAAAAAGAAAAAAGAATAGAAAAAGTAAAATTAAAGGAAAGATCAGAGAGAGGAAGTGTTGTAGAAATCTTGTGTTTGTCATCCTTAAGAGGGATATTCTGCTTTGGGAGCCATCAAAAAAAAACTGTTTTTATAATGTTTCTATATACTCCTGAAATATAGTGTGTGTTTTCTGACTAATAAGTCAGGTGGAGAAATCACAAACACAAAGAAGACGCTGATGGAAGTCTTTGGTTTCAATCCTTGCAGGGAAAGAATAAACGATTTGAACACCTGAAGCTGTCTACGCACACAATCTACTGATAAACACAATATAATAAAGCATTACAGCGAGAGACCGAGGACAAGATCATGCTGGCCGCCCTTCCTTCCTCGCGTCTGTCGCTTCATGTGTCTTAGAAGACAGAAGCAGAAACCAGCAAAGAACAGTAGACACTTGATGATAGTTTAAATAAAACCAGCAAGACGCCATTCAATGAAGGAGTTAAAAAAGACGATGAACTTTGGCAAAGAAAGAGAAATGAAAGCGTGTCTGTACACTTAGTAGTATGAGAGCTATGAGTCTTCAGTATGAAAGATCCTTGGAGGCATCAGTGCTGGTAGATTCCTGACCTCTGACCCCTTGACTCGTCAGGAGGAACACATCTGACAGGACACACAGATGTGAGCTGAATCATGATACAGTTCAGTCACAATTCAGTTGAACGAACTCGATTCAGAATCAGTTCACCCGTTAGTACTCGTTTAACAGCCTTCTAACCGTATTGATAAAGTGGAGTACTAGGTTAAAAAGTCTCTGACAGAACCTTCACCCAAACGCAACGAAAAAGATTGATCTGAATAAATGCTTTTGGTGTTAGACAATCTGAAATTATCTACAACCGGCTCGCTCCACAGAGCCGCAAATAAAAAACAAGATGAGCCTCGTAGAAAGAAAGTCAATAATAAACTCTGTTACGACGAAATAAATCTGCTCGTCTAGAGATCTGAAAGAAAGAAGAGGACACATTTTTGGTTAATTTAGAGCGTATTGTTAGAACAGGATTCAGTTTCATCCTCCCTCGTCTCCCTTGAGCTCAAATCGTCGCGACGCAAGACGATTGTTGCACAAGGTGTTAGTTTGGTGACTAGGCAACAGAACTCTGGCGCGGAGCCACATCGCTCACTGACGCCTCTACGAGGGCCACGCCAAACACACTCTGGTCGCTCGTGGCGCCGGCTTCTGGTCAAGCTGCAGGTTTGGAGAGCTCCGCCTCCGGAAGCCCCGCACCAGCCCGACAGCAGATTGGCTAACGGCAGCAGAGAGAACGATGGACGGGTTGGGCTTGGAGGAAAATGAGGGGCGGTGGGGTCACCAGGCTGGGTGGGCGGGGGTTTTCCGTGATGGTGTTGGCGAATAGGCAGGCTGGTGGTTTCCGCGATGGAGGTCGAGGGAAAAAAAAGCTGCAGCCAGACGCCAGAGCGGAGAAAACTACAACACAAGCACAAACATATTCATACACCAACATCGGGTAGTCCCTGGACCATAAAATCTCAGGAGGTATGTGAGTGTGCTGGGGTGTGTTGGTGTGTGTGTGGTGTTGAGTGCTGTGTGTGTGAGTATGTGTGTGTGGAGTATGTGAGTCTGTGTGTGTGTTTGTGTGTTGTGAGTGTCGTTTGGTGTGTGTGTGAGTATGTGCGACGGTGTGTGTCTCGTTGAGCGTGTGTGTGTGAGTATGTGTGTTGTGAGTACTGATCGTGGTATGTTGAGTGTGTGTGTGTGTAGTGTGTTGTTTGTGTGTTTTATGTGTGTGGGTCGTGTTTTGTTGCTGTGTGTGTGGTACATTTGAGCGGTGTGTGTGTTGGAGTACGGTGTGGGTGTTCTGTGAGGTGTTTGTGTGTGTGTTATAGTATGGTGGGTGTCTGTTTTAGTGAATTGTGTGTGAGTGTTTTAGGGTGTAGTTGGGTATGTTTTGGTGTGAGTCGGTGTTATGGTTGTGTATATTGTTCATTTTATGTGTTATGTGTGTGAGTATGTTGTGTGGTTTGTGTGTGTGTTGGAGTTTATGTGTGTGTTTGTGTGTTAGTAACAATTGGTTGTGCTTTTTATGTGAGTGGTTTTGTGTGTGAGCGTTTGAGTAGTACGTGATGAGAGAGTATGTGTGTGTGTATGGGGGTGTGGTGTGGGTGTCGGAGTAGTGTGAGTATGTGTGTGGTGCGTGTGGTGTGTGTGACTATGGTGAGCGTGTAGTGTGTGTTGTGAGTAAGGTTTGTGTGTGGGGCGTATGGGGTGTTAGTGTGTGTGCGTGAGAGTGGAGGTAACGTGTGTGGGTGTGTGCGATTTTTAGTGTGTTGGTGTGTGTGTGTGAGTATGTGAGTGTGTTAGTGCCGAGATGTTTTTTTGTTATGATGCGAGTGTGTAGTGGTTCGTGTTGTGAGTTATGTGAGTGTTTGTGTAGTTGTGTGAGAGAGTGTGAGCGTGGAGAGTGTGTTCATGGTTTTTGGATACGTGTGGGTTTGTGTGGATTGGTTTCGTGTGTGTATTTGTGTGTGTACCTGTGTTTGAGAGAGTTAGTTTGTTTTTGTGTGGGGTGTTTGTGGTGTTTGTGTTGTGTGTGAGCGTGAGAGTGTTTGAGTACGTGTTTGTATGTGTGTTTTTTTTGTATATTTTTTTGTGTGTGTGTGTGGGTAGGTATGTGTTGGTGGTGTGTGTGTTTTGTGTTGTTTTGAGTGTGGGGGTTTAGTGTGTGTGAGTTTATTGTGAGTGTGTTTGGTGTGTGAGCGTTGAGACTGATGTGTGAGAGTATGTTTGGTGTGTGTGTCTCCATGATAACAACAAAATCTTTCCAGGGTTGGAGTATAGCGTTAAAAAAAAATCTAAATAAAAAAAAAAACCTAATAATTTTTTTTACTGAAATAAAATAATTGTTAACGCACTAAAATACACCATTTTTAAATGTAGATGAATTTGTGGATAGTTTCTTCTATTTCACGGCGTCTTTCATTTGTTTTTAAATGTGCGATCTATGCGATCGGCGCGTCGGATCTTGATGTTAAGCAGGAATAAATAGTTTTGATGCTATTTTGTTCTATCACTGTGTTATGCAAATTTGCAACCATTATATTGGATTTAAATTTAACGTTATGCACGTTTTTTTTTTTAATTGACAGTTATTCATTGCATTAAATAATTTATTGCGCTGGGCATTATTTTGAATCATTGAAGCTCTCCTGTTTTGCTTCGGGGAAACAATTAGCAAAACGCTTCCTAAAGACTTCTGGCATATTAAAACTTAAGAATTTTGAGTATATTGTTTAATTTTATTTGTGTTTTTTATGTTTAATAGCTTTAATGAAGTGGGTAAATTAAAATTGCTTTAATTGGTAAAGTTTAAAAAAAAAAATTTTTATTGCGCTTTGTTTTCAGCAGGTTATAAAAAAAATGTTTAATTGGTGATTTGAAAGAGTTGAAAGAGTGATTTGTGGTGTGATGTACGGTACCCTGGATGGTGGCCAGCAGGGTGTTTTCATCAGTACATAGGTTTGTCCAAACTCAGCCCAGCGGCCCGCTGCACAAAACACAACAATCACCTGCATTAACACCACTGTATCTCTCAGATGAGCATGCACTTCCATTAAAATTACCTACACTGTAATGACACTACAACCTTAAAACACCAGGAAACAACAGGAATAGATCATTGATTTGTGTAATAATAATGTTCCAAATGGAGGTCATAGTTATTTTATCTATTGAAAAAAAAAAAGCATTTCATCCCCCTTCACAAAAAAAATTAAGAATAATAATAATAATAATCCATGCACCGGAAGTTTCCACTACACAGTATATTTATTGATATTTTATTCATTATATTGTAAGTTTTATTTCATCACAACAATTTATATCATGAAATTATCATGTATCTTTTTTATTAATAAAACACAAATGTTAATTTGTTTTGTCGGTTTTTAAGCCAAGTAACAGGGAAAGGAAATCTCGTTTTAATTTTGTTCCCCAAAATTTTCACTTAATTTTTAATGGTTACAATTATTACGAAATATAAATCAAAAAGCATAATTTCTAATTAATTGAAATCTTGAAAGAGTTATGCACAATTTAACAAGCCAATTTATTTAAAAATTGTAAAAAATCAAAGTACATTTTTAGGGCCCTATGAAATATCGTTTATTATTATGTTTTTTCGTCAAATTCAGTTTTATTTTGATTAATGTAAAATCCTGTTTTCCATTAATGTATTTTTTTATTTTACTATTTTTAATTTTTTATTTTTATCTTTTTAAGAATTTTGTAAAATTAAAATAAATTGATTTTTAATTTTTTATTTGAGGTGAGTTTGTTTTTGGGTTTGGTTGGTATAATTAAAGTTATTTGTTTATAGGTCAGGTATATTGTATTTACAATTTTTTTTTTATCTGTAACTACTGCGTAAATTAGTTTAATATTGTTAGTATTTAATTTTTTTCGTATTTGTTGTGTTATTTGTTTAGTAATATATTGCTTTTAAAGGTGAGTCGGCGGCATAATTGTAACTATCATTTTCTTTGTCGACGATGTAGTGGAACCTTTAAGTTTTTCTCTTTGGTTAGAATCGCTTTTCCACACATATTTTGTTGTAATAAACTTTTGCTCAAATTTGGTTTCTTAGAGGTTGTTTAGGATATTTGTATAAGTATTTAATGTTTTTTTTTATGAGGGAAATATGTGTCAATCCTTATGTAGGACTTAATCTATAAAGTCTGCTGTTAAATGTGGTACTCGTTTATTATCTTTTTTTTATTTTTTTTAGTGATGGCCAATGGCGAAAGGGCGTTTTTATTTTAAACACTTTTTGTGCATTTTTTGTGTCTATTTTTTTTACTTTTTTTTTTTTATTTTTATAAAATAACAATTGTTTTACAGGTCATGCTATTGTTTATTTTTAATTGTCACGATTTTCAATGTCTCTTAAAATGTTTTTGCTTGAAGAGGTATGACGTTTATTTTAAAATGTTTTTTTTTTTAACTATGTATAACTAAACTTTTTGAGGGGTCCTGCCCTTTAATTTTTAAAATCATTAAATAACAAATTCGTCAAAGAGTCAGAAAATTATGTTACAAATAAAAATCTTTTGAATTATAAAAGAAGTTTTTTATTAGATGCCATGTTTATTTAATTAAATGTTATGTTTTTATGTTTTTCTTTCTCCATGTGTGAAAGAAACGCAGTATTTGTTTATATTTCCATCCATAATACCCACTACTCAAACCTTGCAGGACACTGCGAACGGTGTTCTGATCGTCGGGTCAACATCGCCGCGTAAGGCTCGTCCAGATTGTGCTCCGCCCAGATCCTTGTGCCCGGCACAGCAGCTGCCCCGCCCCCTGCGGGACCGTGCTCGCCGTAGGGAAAACCGCACCCCTGTTTGACAGCAGTGGTGGTGTTTGTTTTAGTGATGGGAGGATGAGTCATGAACGTGAGTAGGAGGGGGCCATGGAGACTGACGGTGGGTTGCGTTCCGACGTCACATAGACCCAGAGCTCCCGCCTACAGCCATAGAATACAGAGAGGCATGTGTCACGACCCCACGAGCTCCGCGTGAAATATGGAGGGAAGATGGAGCTGTGACTGCAGGAGAGACGCCACCGCTGAACGTCAGGTGAGAGGTTGCTGCTGCTCATGAGAAACCACAGGACTGACCGTCAGTGGCTCGTGCGCTGGACACCTGAAAAACACAGCCAACACGCAATCAATACTCACCAATAATCACTAAGCACTCGTGCAATAAGCACTCATAATCAATTAATCCCTGCAGAGAATCACCCATCTCACCGAGTCAATAATCACTCATCACCAATCACTCATCAAAATACTCAATAAGAAAGCACTAAATGCAACATCAATCACTCAGGCAAAAAAACTCAATATCACCAATTCAATGTGTCAATCATCCACTCAATAAATCACCAATCACTCGTCAATAATCATCAATCAATCACCAATCGACTCGTCAATGAACTGCACTCTGAATCTACAATCACGTCGTCAATAAGACTCAATAATCACCAATCACGCGTCAGGATAAGCAGAACAATAATCACCAAGCACTCGGCATAATCACTCATAAGACCACACACGCGTCATCTAATCACTCATAATGAAAGCATCCAAGCACTCGAGCAAGACTCACTGTCATAATTCACCAAGAGTCACTTCTGTCAACAATACTCAAAATCTACCACAATCACTCGTCCATAAATCATCGCAATAAGCAAATCATCTCCTCAATACAATCACTCCATAATCACCAAGCCAAAGTCGTTCATAGTAAAGCACCTCAATATCCCCAATCACTCGTCACTTAGCAATCAATAATCACCCAAGGCACTTCGGCAAGAAGCACTCAAGAAGTCACAATCAATCTCAACAACACATCAAGTAACACCATATCACGGTCCCACGAATATTCATAAGAATCAATCAAGCCTCAACAATCAGCTCTCAAATGTAATGTACGCAACACTCGTAAGAATCACTCAATAATCACCAATCGTACTCGTCAAAGAATCACTCAATAATACCAAGTCACGTCATAATCACTCAATAATCACCAATGCAATCGTCAATAATCACGCAATAATCACCACTCACTCCGTCACAATAAATCACGCAATAAAGCAATCTCCAAATCACTCAATAATCACCATCACTCGTAACTACACATATCAATCACTCACCACAATCAACAATCAATCACAATCACGGATCACTCATAATCACCAATCAATCATCAATCACCTGGCACTAATCACTCAATAATCACCAATAATCAATAACCACACTGCACCAAGCGCAGAGGAATGAAACATCAAGCGTCACTGTACAAAATAGCACCAGTTCCAAATCACTCAATAATCACAATCACCGGCACCATTAGGGCAATATATATAGAGTAAAATTACTTTATTATTATAATAATTCAAAATATTGTCAATACATACTCATAATCAAGCACTATATCACTCAATAAGCACCAATACTCAGTCAATAACACTCAATAATACCACAATCATCGTCACTAATCACTAAAGAAAGCAACAATCAAGGGCGATAAGTGCAGACACGAAGCACCAAGCACGCAGCCCAGTGGAAGCACCAAAGCAAGCAGCAAGAGAAGCAAGCTCTAGAATTCACAACACGCATGAACACGCAATAATGTAATCACTCATCAAGTAATATCAAATAGAGCAATCACTCAATAAGCACAATCACTGGGTAAAGAAGAACAAAGAAGTCCCAAGCAATCAATAATCAATCACGCGCAACAATGCAGTCATAAGCACCAAATCACTCCTCACAACACGTCATCAATAACACCAAGCACTCATCAACTAATCACTGATCCAATAGTACCATATCACTCATATAAGCATAGCAACAAGGTAATCAACAATGTCACTCCAATAATCACGCAGCACTTAGCAATAGATCACCAATGTTCACGTCATCACGCAATAAGTAATCACTCTGGAACAATCATCTCAAGTACTCTACCAATCACTAGTCACAATCACTCATCAATAATCACCAATCACTCAGCAAATAACCTCAATAATCAACCAAATCACGGTCACTAATCACTCCATAAGGATAACACCGTCACTACATTCATCAATACTCACGCAATCGCTAGGCCCTAATCACTCAATAATCACAATCAACTTCGGCAATAATCACCAATAAAGCACCAAGCAGATCACTAATGCACGCAAGAATCACCAATCATATCGTCACTAACTAATCACTCATAAGCACCAATCGAACTGCGTCCAATGAATAAACTCAAGAATCAACACTCCTCAACAATCACGCATGATATCACCAATCACTCGGTCAATTAAGCACCAGAATCACCAATGCACTCGTTGCCAATAGAACACTGTCAATATAATAACCAATCACTAGTCAATTAATCACGCAATATCACTACAGCACTCATCAAGAATACCAATCACGCAGCAATAAGCATGTCAGAGAATCACCAATGTCAATAACTCAATAAGCACGCAATGTAATTAATGCACGATTCAATAAGTGATACATCAATAAGCAAGCACTCAAGAATCACCAAGCACTCATCTAGATAATACGCAATAATCACAATCGACTTCAAGAAGCAATCACTCTGCCAACAGCACTCAGATAATCACCATGCACTCAGGAACCAATGCACCGGATCAATAAGTGCACCAATCACTCATCAAGAATCACGATCAAGAATCACCAATCACTCAATAATGCAAGTCATCCAATAATCACCAAGCACACGCAAGAATGCACGCCATCACTCACAATAGGATCACCAATCACTCAATAAGCACTACCGCAATAAGCACTCAATAATTAATCACTCGTCTAACAAGCACTCAATAATCACCCAAGCAACTAATCAAACAAATCATCATCAAGTCATCACCATCCCATCATTCAAGAATCACGATCAAATCACCAATCACGGCATGAATCAATCATTCAATAATCCACTATAATGTAATCCTCGTCAAACAATCAAGCAATCACCAATCTACTCATCAAGAAATCAACTCAAATAATCACCCTATCATCGGAACATACTAACTCACTAACACCAATCAATCGTCAATAACACTCAATAATCAACACGTCCATACTCACTCAATAATCACCTAATCACTGTCAATAATGACTCATCACTCAGCAAATAAGCACTCCATAATACCAATCACGCCTCAGAATTCAGAGCAATAACCAAATAATCACTCAATAATTACAAACACTCATCAATAACACTCAAAAACCAATAATCACTCCAATAATTACTCAAGTCAACAGTGCAATAATACTACAAAGATCAGGGATCTAAATCACAACTCATGTTCAATCACCTGTCCAAAGTAATCAACTCAATAATCAACGAACCACACTGCACATGAGAGAGGAAACATTCAAACAACACCAGTGTTATGCATACCATTAGGGAATATATTATATTAGAAAAATACTGTTAGAGGTAGAAATTCAAACATTTAATATATTATCATATAGGATTGAAATATATAATAATAGGCAATATTTAATTATTTTGTTAGTAGTGATAATAGTTCATATTCATAAAAGCAGTTACATACGTAGATTTGTATACTCCATTTTAATACAGTGACATGACATGGATAATAGAGCTCGTTAATTAAGCTTCTGACATGTGATATCAGTCATTTCCTAACCTAAAAAAAGTCACACACAAAATCCCACATAAACAGAGCTTTTTACTGTTAAAAAAAAATCAGTATGACAAAAAATATTACGGCTTGTGATTATATATTATATTATGTGACTATCTAAATGTTGCACTATTTCAAGGCGCAAAATAGTCATAATAAGAAATGATGACTATTGTCTTACTTGTTAAATAGTTGATTTAGTACTAGCTTTAAATCATTGATATTAGAAACGAACCTAATTATTTTAGTCAGTATATAGACAGCTACGATGAGCAGTCTTTTTTTGGAACAGTATTAGCTAAGAGAATTTCTTTAACAAAATAGCAATTATTTCATCGGAAATATATAAACAGTCATACACACCACACACACAACATTGGGCATATATATATATGAGTGCTACAAAAAATTACAGATTTTTATTATAAAGGATTGGATTAGACTGAAGCTTCTAATAATTATATTTTCACGGATAAAATAAAAATGTTTAGAAATTAATACTAATACTTTGTAACACATAAGTGTTCCAAAAGTATTAGTATTATTTCTTAGACATTAGGGTCAAGGTAGACGGTCTTAAACTCTGATAATGAGCAATGCTACGGCCCTCATCCAAGCTGGTGTGATGTGGCAATTCTGCAGAGGGATGACCGTCGTATCTTTGTCGGGATCTGGCACTGTGGATGGCAGTGGACGCACCTTACCGCCGAGGCGCTGCTGTAGATGGTTCGGAGGGCTGAATCCGGAATAAGCAGCCTTGTTGAGTGGGAGCTCCTTGATCTGCGACATTCTCCTTCATCTTGATCGGAATTACAGAGACCTAGTACGATGCACCACCCTCCTTCCAGGGGCAGATGATCGCTAGATCAGCGTGATGTGTTTCCAATGTTACGAGGGTCTGACTGGCTGTCATGCAGATCACACAAAAAGGTGAAACATCAGTACTGGAGACAGCCTACACTGAAGCCTTGTCCAGCTCCGAGATCCTAACAGTAGCGCAACCTCCAGAGATCGGCACACTCGCAGGTTAACTGCACAGACGGAAAGTGGGTACATATGCTCTGCGCTGGTCTTGCGGCTGGCAGGATTTCTAGGGGACTAATCGCATCCGTACACAATGCAGAACATCTCGAGCTAACTACGCCACTCGACCCACTGGTGAGTCGCAGACAATTGCTCTGAGCTAAAATCACATCAACGCTACGTTTTTTCTAATAATAAGTTAAACGTTGTAAGATTATTATAACTTTAACACTCAACGAGGGCTTTTAAGTGTATTATCACACGATTTATGCAGCATCTTAATCATTCTTACAGGGGCATCAGATTCCAACTCCAGAGTTATAAGACACACATTGAGGTTGTTTCTAATGGACGGTTTAACGAGATCACCATTAAGCCATTCAAATGCTAGCACAATTCAGATGCAATTTAGATGTATTACAAGGGATGGAGGGTGCATGAGGACAGAGGGAGAGCTAACTGTACCCTGTGCCGCATCTGAAAGTGGTGCAGCTAGGTCATTAAAACAGGATTATTTATTGGAGTGACAAAATTATAAAACACATACAACAAACACGAACGACTTGAAATAAAGATGTTACCAGCACCAGGCCATCAACATTACCACGGTAACACTAACAACAGTCAAACCACACCAACAGCTTGTTGCCAAAAGCAAACATTTTCTATTTAATTAGGTTTAACTTTATGTCCGAAATCTAAAAAGTATACCAAACAGAAAGATGTATTAGAATCTACATAGATTTTTTTTTAAACATGAAAAACTACTAAGAAATGACAAAAAGAACAAACTAACCTCAAACGTTGAACTAAAAACGTGAAAAATATTTAAAATACAATAAATTAATAAGTTAATAAAACCTATCTATTATCTTCTTATGATATTTGTTTTAAATAAAACATTTTAAATTTAATTAGCAAAAAAAAGGTAAACATTTTGTGTCCTAAAATGTAAAATCTCAATATTAAGATTAAGATATTGATTCAGTATAAATGATTCAATTGTGCAGATATTAAGGGAAGAATGGCACACATATGAACTATATTCACACACAATATAAATACACGTCATAACCTCATACAGCAAGGGAGCATTTTTCTGCTTCATCATATATTAAACTGGAAATATTATGTATACTGAGTTTTGGGTCACTGTAACTGTTCTACTGGACGAAAAGATTAGAAAGTGTGTGTTTTGTTCTCAAAGTGAGTGGAGGCCTCCAGTAATTTTGCTACTAATTCCCTCTCTAGTTTCTGGAATCCATCTTGAACGCATGAGCATGTAGTCTGTGTGTGCCTGGAAAGTGATTCTGGACCCAGTAGAAGAGCTGAGCCTCTTACCTATAAAGCCAAGCTCAGCCATTTCTCCAGCAGAGGTTTGATTTCCTGTACATGTTCTTGAAGCCTAGGTCTGCTGGGCCTGACCCAGATGGTGGTCTGACTGTCGCTTCTTCCAGAGTTTCCCCTGCATCACCAGCCCTGCACATCTCCCTGAAGGGCACACACACACTACAGTTACTTGGCTATCTAAATGCTGGATATCTAAATGGTTTTTATACTGTACAACTGTAGCTTCTATCACCCTACACCCAAACTCTACCCCCTGCTAGACACTCCTTCTAAGACATTTTACAACTAAAAAATTACCTTGTTCTATTTCTATACTAGTTTTAACTCAGGTAGAGCTCACTTTTGGGTGGCAGCAAACTATCCCCAAATAGGTAAGTGTAGGTACACACTCTCTCTCTCTCTCTCTGCCACACTTACACACACACTCTCTCTCTCACACACTCTCGCGACAATCTCTCTCTTACTCTCTCACACACACACACACACACTCTCACCCCACACACTCTCTCGGTCTCCTGAGCTTGAAGCTCTTAGCACACTTTGCTCGAAGTTCCTATAACAAGTTTAGCTGGCCTCTCTCCACACAACAGAGCCGGCTGATGCAAGGCTTCGGAGCCGGGCCGCTGGAGCCTCACATCACACCGATCTTCCGCCAGCACGCATAGCAGCATGCAACACCATGAACACACACTCATCTCCATCAATACCGGGCACACGACGATCACTTACTGATCTCTACATCAGCTGACACTCTCTGTCACATACCACACCGTGGACTTCTCTCTCACGCATACACACACAGCGGATGACTCTACAGCGAAGACATACTCCATCGCCTCTCTCTCTCTGCGGGCACCGTGACATAATAATACTAATGCTGTGTGTAGACGTAATAGCTCATAATTCTTTTCATTACATAACTTATAAAATTTGAAAACTGTGAGCACACACTCTCACACACAGCTGAGGTACATCGATGCTCGCTTCTCTCTCTACATCTTTCTCTTCTAATTGTGCACTCGGCTTCTCCTCACATGCATGTGACAACATACTCCCTCTTTTACTCTCTCTCCTACACTCAAAAGTTCTACACTAAAAAATAATACATGTGTAAATATAAATACACTCTCTCTCTCTCTCTCTCTCTCTATATGGCTACATGTATATATATATATCTCTCTCTCTAAAAATCTGACATAATCTGGTACATGGATGAAGACACAAAACATTAACAAATTGAGGGAAGCCTTTAATCATCGAAAATGCGCTCTAGTACAAGTAAGCAAATTAATCGTATCCAAAATCGAGCTCTCCTTACAGAATATGTCAGCACCTGTCCATGGCTGCCAGGTAGCTGCCAAGACACACACAGGCCTGGAGCTGGTTACGGAGCCGGTTATGTTTACATTTTAGCCATAGTGATACACAATATCACACGTGCAAATATAAACGTACCCAGCTAAAAATATACCATACCAGTGGTCTATGCTTGCGCAAATCCTAAGGCCCATTCTACCAGTTATTGATCACTTCTTAATACCTTCAGAATGGATTTTAAACGCTATCACGCACTGAATTGCAAGTGATCGTCAGCTTAATCTTTCTGTTATTTCTATTATAATGGTGATTTCGGACATGGCAGCAATATGCAGCCAGAATAGTTTTGAACACTGATGTGGCCCTCATACAGCGCCTTTATTTTCATTCTGAGTAAACAGTAACACAAATGCAACCACGTGTGAGCAAAGAATGGAGAGAATAGTCGTGGCACAAAGAATGGTATGAATTTAAAACTTTCTGCATGAGACACCCCCATCATCAATGAACAGTTGTGGATTGAATCCACTGCAAGGCTCTCTCTCTCTCTCTCTCTCTCTCTCAAAATGTAAATGGCTTCCCAAATCACATCATGTATTAAATATAAAACTTTTACAATTTAATAAGTAAATAAAAGCTTAAAATAAAAAAAAAAAAAAAATGAGTGCAGAGTGAATATATATTATATATATATATATATATATATATATATATATATATATATATATATATATATATATATGTGTCTTAAGCATTTTCTGGTAACTAGATGAAATACAAAACATTAAATAAATTTGAATTAATCTTTAACCAAAAATGAAAATTCAATTAGTGCTGGGCAACAATTAATCTAGCATCCGCAAAATAAAAGTTTTGTTTATATATAATATATATATGTGGAGTACTGTGTACATGGTATTAAGTATATATAAAAGATACATATGCATAAATATATTTAGAAAATTGTTGTGCTTTTATATATTATGTTTACTAAATATTTTAGAAACTTAATTTTCTGTAAAGTTGTTTTGTAATGATTTTGTATCAGAAAAAGCTTATATACAAATAAACTTGAATTGAATTGAATATTAAATATATTTATATGGCCAATATAAAATATATAAATATAAACTTACTTCTTTTAAAATATATATATCTCATGTGTGTCTGTCTTTATATATACATAATAAATATACATACACACACACATACATACATATACTACATACACACATATATATATATATATACACACATTATTATTATACATATATATATATATATATATATATATATATATATATATATATATATATATATATATATATATATATCTCTCATATAAACAAAAAAGTTTAATATTTTATGTGATTAATCGTTGTCTTCGCACTAAAATGACATGCTTTAATCTTTTTGCAAAATAAAAATGCTGCCTAAATAGGGGTTAAATCTATTAAAATAAAAAAAACCAAAAAATGAAACATCGCAATTATTCCTTTAAAAATAAAAGTAACTAATTATTATCATTATTATCATTCATTTATTAAGATTTATCATTATTCTTTAGATGATATTATTATTATTAATATAATTTCTGGATGTGCACTTGATGTGTATATTGATTGATGGCACAGCCCTGCTTTTGATTTATTGGAACCAGAATCTTCTGAAGTCACACAGTGGAGGTTCTGTACTCTGGCGCTGTGAGGGCGAGGCTGCCTGGCGCTTGGGCATTTGAGGTGTAGAGCGCGCCAGGACACTTTCTGTAGCTTGCAGGAGACCTGAGACACACATGACGAAGTTAGGAAGTCAGGGCTTGATGAGCGAGCGGCATCAGCAGACTTGAGGAGACGCCAGCACTGGCCCGACCCTGAGGAGACGGAGATAAGGATGAACTGCGTGGCTGAAACTGAGGGACTGAGGGAGTGACCCGCTGACTTTAAGACAAACTGCTGCAGGTCTGGTCCTGGGTGGGCTGCAGAGAGAGAGACACAGAGTGTGTGAGAGAGAGAGAGAGAGCGAGAGAGACATAGAGAAGTGAGAGAGAGACATAGAGAGAGACAGAGCGAGAGAGAGAGAGAGACACAGAGAGAGAGAGAGAGTGTGTGAGTAGAGAGAGAGA
>NC_056597.1:23839454-23852205 GCF_018340385.1 Cyprinus carpio | reverse complement strand
ACCCACAATGACTGGACACTAGAACGTTCCACACGATAACTGCCTCCCAGAACCCGGAGCCTCCACCGCAGAGACCCATTGAAGGACAGCAGTGGACCACGAGAAGCTGCATCAGCTGTACCAACACTATTAAAGGTGGGGCTTGATTACTAAGTGCACTTTTTGAGTATCGTATTATTTTTTATAGAAAAGGTATGACTTTTAACTTCACTACATTTAAAAGACAAATACTTGACTTTATACGTACACGCCACTACATTTCTATAAGCGTATTAAAACAATCAGAAATGTGGGGGAGATTCACAAAGAGGTTGGACTGCAGCTGGAGTCAGTGCTTCAAGAACCACTACACACAGACGTATGCAAGACATGGGTTTCATTAGCTCTGTACTTGTACTCTGCATAAAATGACAATAAAGCTGCTAATCTAATCTAATCTAAAAAGTAGAAAGTCATTTGAAATTCAGAGGGTGATTATTTTCCTTTCTTTTCAGGCAGTCTATCAAGTGTTTGTTCCTTGCGTCTGCAGATCCACACGATGAGAGTAAGATCAGCATACATGACGGGATCCAGCAGTTCTGTGATTGACCTGCTGCTGGATCCCGGTCAGCGTTAGTGTCCTGATCGTGGCCTGGAAGTTCAGAGCGGCGACGCAGTGCGAGTTCAGCCGCGAAGAGTTCCGGGACGGCATGTTACACAGCTGGGGTGAGACGCCTGCCGCTCACGAAACCAAAAAGAAGTTTTTTCTGCTCACCGAGCCGCATTTATTGATTAAAAATACAGAAAAATCTGAAATATTATTTACTATTTAAAACAGCGTTTTCTATGTGAATTTCTCCTGTTAAAGTGTACTTTCTTTCTGTGATGTGCAGCTGTATTTTCAGCATCAATTTACTCCAGTCTTCAGTGTCAAATGATCTTCAGAAATCATTCTAATTGATGATCTGCTGCTCAAGAAACATTTCTGATTATTATCAATGTTGAAACCAGTGTGCTGCACAATATTTTGTGGAAACTGATACATTCAGAATTTGGGTAATGTAAGAACTTTTCTATTCATTAAGGTTTTGATCCATAAGGACGCATTCAATTATCAAAAGTGAAAGTAAAAAAATTTATAATGTTACAAAAGATTTCTATTTCAAATAAACGCTGTTCTTCTGAAATTTCTGTTCATCTGTGAATCCTTAAAAAATAAAATGCATCAGTTTCCACAAAAATATTGTACAGCACAACTGTGTTCAACATTGATAATAATCAGAAATGTTTCTCGAGCAGCACAAATCATCCATATTAGAATGATTTTCTGAAGATCATGTGACACCGAAGCTGCTTCACCCCAGTAATAAACGGGAAATAACAAAGTTAATTACTTAATGAGACTGAAATTTACATTTTAGATATAAAGCAGCTCTACACAAGAAAGAGAAATGATCAAATAAAAAGAAAATGCGATCTCATGAATGAAGCCCTGTTTTAAAGCAGTGTGATGTTATTTCCGTGCAGGTACAGTATTTGATCCCTGTGTGTGTTTTGTGAAGGTGGTGACAGTCCAGAGAAGCTGAGGAGTCCTTTTACCCAGACTACAGCAGGAGCTGAAGGATTCTGGGAAAGACTTCTATCAGTTCACGTTCAGCTTTGCCAGAAGTCCCGGACAGAAGGGTTTAGGTGAGCGCTTAGTCTAGTCAAGCTGATTCTGAGGAACTACATTGTTTGGTGGAAGAATACTGTTTATATTAATATCATTACTCTTTATTTGTTCTGTTTTATTTTGTGAAACCTTACTACGTATATGGAATAACTGTTTTATAAAAGCAATAAGCCCTGTGTGTTTACAGTGGATTTATAACAGCTATAACTCCGCTTCACGTCGTACCAAACAACGACCCTCAGCTGTTTTAAATTCACTGTAAACCACGGCTTCACGGGGATTATTGCTTTAACATCCTTAAATCAGATACATTTACTGGAGAAACACAATGACGTCTTGTTTTATGAGAAACTGATCAAAATGAAGTGAAAACAAGAACAAAGATCTGTCAACGGGGAATGAAACCTGCTTTCCCTAGTAAAACAAGTCATAGTGTTATTTTATACTGAGTATAGTTCATATCTATTAACATATTTACGACGGATAACTCCAGGACTTACTGATATAACAATTATAATTAAACTTTATTTGGAGTACTACTTTGTGCACAATGCACACTTCTTAATATCAGGTCTAAAATGTGTTTTGATGTCACTTTTGATGAGATCATATGATTTTGAATAATTTTTAAATACAAGATATTTGGACCTTGACACTGTTTATTTATTTATCAGTCTATGCGACAGTCACAAGCCTCCCGGTTTTCATCCAAAATATCTTAAATTGTGTCCTGAAGATGAACAAAGCTTTTACGGGTTTGGAACGATGTGGGGGGTAAGTCACACAGGAAGCTGTCTATTTATTATGGAAGCCAATTTTCACCACATAAAAAAAATGCTTTGGTAAATCATAATTACTTTTTTTGACTTTGTGTCAAAATTATGACTTTCTAACTTTTTGACTTTTTCTTAGTATCTCATAGTTTTGACTTTTTATTTCATAATTATGACTTTTTATCTTAAAATGTAGACTTTGTCTCATAATTATGGCTTTATCTAATAATGTAGACTTTATCTAAGTATCTCATAATTTTGACTTTTTATGTCATAATTATGACTTTTTATCTAAAAATTTAGACTTTGTCTCATAATTATGGCTTAGTATCTCATAATTTTGACTTTTTATGTCATAATTATGACTTTTTATCTATTTATGTAGACTTCATCTCATAATTGACTTACTGTCTCATAGTTTTGACTTTTTATCTAACATTGTAGACTTCATCAATTATGACTTACTGTCTCATAATTATGACTTTTTATGCCACAATTTGACAGTGTATCTCATAATTTTTCCTTTTTTTTCATAATTATTACTTTTTTATCCCATAATTGACTTAATACATGATACTTTTGTGTATTTTACTTCAAAGTGCTGTGACGTCTCGTTAGCCTAACACAGTACATGTAGCAAGAAAAAAAAAATATATATATATATAACAAAACAAAAAAAAGTAGATAGAATAGAAAAAGAACAGAGAAAGTCAGAGGCCTTTTTTTAAGAAAACAAGCAGTTAGAAAATGAATAGAGAGTGCAAGTGTTAGAGGGTCAAGTCAACAAATAGATAAAATAGAATCAGAAGATTCTGTATTAGAAGAGTGTAAGAGGGTCAAATAAAGATGGAAGAGTGTGTTTTATCCATTTTTTTGAAGATGGGCCAAATGTGATATGGATGAAAATGAAACATGAGGTATGATCTCAGTGAACATGCATTGTGAAGGGTGGGGATGTGTAGATCTGCAGGAATGAGCCTGTTCCGGTTCTGATCTCAGATCAGTTTGTGACAGAAGCACTCAGTGATGGATGTGTGTGTGGGGGTTGTTCCTGCAGGTTCTGGTCACGGAGCTGCAACTAAAGCCATGTCTGTGGGCATGCGCTACTGTCAGCCCGAGCGGCTGGACAATCTGGTTGAAGTGAGCATAGAGACGGGCCGAATGACCCACAATCACCCCATAGGTGCCTCATCTGCTCCTGCTTCATCATATGAGCATCCATCTGTTCTCAATCAGTCCTTCACTGATGCATCTCGTTCTGTATGCAGGGTTCCTGGGCTCTCTGTGTACGGCTCTCTTCGCCTCATATGCCATCCAGGGTAGGCCGCTGGTCAGCTGGGGTCGTGACCTCATGACGGTCATTCCCAAAGCGGAGGAATACTGCAGGAAGACCATCCGGCACATGGCAGGTGAGCCGATCTGGACACTTACAGTGTAAGAACAAGAGGACAGAAAGTCCTTTTATCTCATAATTATGACTTTTTAATCTCATATTTTGACTTTATCTTTTAATTACGATGTACTATCCTAAAATTAATTGTATCTTACTTTATCAAAAGACATTTTATCTCATAATTATGACTTTTTAATCTCATTTTTGACTTCATTAAAATTATGACTTAGTATCTCAAAATGCATTTCATCTCATTTTATCAAGACCTTTTATCTCATGATTATGACTTTTTAATCTCATATTTTGACTTGACTTAATATCTCAAAATCCCAACTTTTTGTCATAATTATGCCTTTTTAATTTCATTATTTAGAGTCATATTTAATCATTTGACTTTTATCTCATAATCATAACTTTCTATATAATAAAAAAATTAAAATATCTAATATTTGGCTTTATGTTTTAGCTATGACTTAGTATCTTTAGAATTTTTAATTTTTATGTCATTAATTATGACTTTTTATTTAAGATATATATTTTTTTAATAATCTCATAATTGGGACTTTTTATCTTGTATTTTATCTTATAATTATTAGTATCTCAAAAAATCCAACTTTTTTAATGTCATAATTACATTTATCTCATATTTTGACTCATGTCATAATTAACTTTTTATCCCATAGTTACGAATGTTTATCTCATACCTTATCTTATAATTATGACTTAATATGTTTATAAATTTTTCACTTTAAGCTTATAATTTTGATTTAGTATCTCATAATTTCAACTTTTTCAAGAGAGCTCACCCCTTTGTAGTGTGTTCAGATGTACAAGCGCTGGAGTTCAGAGGGATGTGTGTTCAGATGTACAAGCGCTGGAGTTCAGAGGGCTGTCCCGGACGCAGGGGTTATAGAAATTAATACTTTTATTTAGCAAGGAAGTTGATGATAAAGGCATTTATAATGTTACAAAAGATTTCTATTCCAGATAAATGCTGTTCATTTGTGCTTTCTATTCATCAAAGAAAAATGAAAAAAATCTGCATACATGTTTTCAACATAATAATAATGTTTTTTGAGCAGCAAATCAGAATATTAGAATGATTTCTGAAGGATCTTTGTGACTGGAGTAATGACGCTAAAATTCAACTTTGAAATCACAGAAATAAATTACAGTTTAAAATATATTCAAATAGAAAGGGGTTATTTTAAACAGTAAAAATATTTCACAATATTCCTACTTGCTTTTTGCTGTACTCTTGATCAAATAAATGCAGGCTTGCTGAGCAGAAGAGACTTCTTAAAAAAAAAAAAAAAAAAACATTACAAATCTTACTGTTTAAAAACTTGTGACTGGTAGTGTAGTTAAACACTTTTAAATTGGCCATTTTAAGTAATTAACAATCATACAGTGAACAGTTTTGTTTTGGTGGAGTATGTATTTTTGTGTGCAGGTGAGAGCAGTGCGACGGTTCTGATCTCTGGCTGTCTGTATGGGCTGCTCTTCAGGACCGACCAGGATCTGGACAAGAGACAGAAACTGGAAGATCTGGGAGAAGGAACTGCACCGAGCAGCCGCAGGAGAGAAGTGAAGCGCTTACGTGCCGAAAATATACAAAAATAATAAAACTAATATTTCTGGAATGATAGACAATGGAAGGAATAAGACAGTAGATATCTGGTGACTAATGTAACTAATGTGAAGTTTGTGAATCTGAATTGCTTTACATGTGACTGACACAAGGTGGTGCCACAAAACATGTTACCTGCTAAATTAAACGCTTTTTGGATATTACTACACTTTGCTATAATCAGCTGGATGTTAAAACATTAAATTCAACTTAAAAAAAAAAATCTATTGTTTATCAGCATTTTCAGCATGTGAAATATCATAATACCAGGTTTTGCAAGTTTATGTGTAAACAAACTCAATAAGTGACTTGTTCTCTTCATTCTGCTGCAAGTGAGCTTTTCATAACAGCAAACATATATAATGATGAAAGAGCAGTAAAAAGTCTCTCTATTGATAAATGCTAAACAAAACATTAATTATATCAAAGATAATTAAAAATTAAAAATGCTTTTAATTTGAACTATTAGAATCAATTTTGTTAGCTGAAATAAAATAAATATTAGATTTAAAAAACAATTAGAAATGTTGATTACTGTTATTATGAGTGTTGTACATTAAGATATATCTTTCTGAAGATCATGTGACACTGAAGACTGGAGTAATGATGCTGAAAATACAGCTTTGCGTCTTAGAAATAAATTATAAATAAAAATCTATACAAATAGAAAACTATTATTTTTAATTGTAATAATATTTCACAATATTAAGTTATTTTTCTGAGTATAATAGGCTTCTCTAAAAACATTACAAATCTTACTGATCTCAAACGTGTAAACAGCAGTGTATGTTTAAACAAACTAAAAAAAGACCACAAAACTGAAAAAAAAAAAAAAAAACTAAAATATGAAAAACTATTATAGTATTTAGTTATTACTGCACTAGAAACAGCATAAATGATCTGGACAGATGTTGCTGCTCATGATAACGAGGGACACGTTCAGCTGTTGTGTTCATTAATCAAACGCTGACGAGTGGAAGTCATTATTTATTTATTAACCTCAAACCCTGAAGCAGAAAAAGATCCAAACATTCCCTACAAAAATAACCAGAAACCAGCCACCGTCAGTCACACAGGCGGTCATGTGACCAATCAAATCACCAGGAAGCGCAAACCCATCATCATCATCATCACATTCACTTAAACACTGATCTACAGACCAACCATCTTCTTCATCATCATCATCATCACTGTGTCAGGAAGCTGCTGCTGATGATGATGTCACTGGCATGCACTTTAGATGTCTTGTGAAACACAAGATACAGTTTCAGAATCACATTCATTCATTTCCCTTTTCCCTCGAGCAACAAGCAGATCCTTCATCATCATCATCATCAGTGTTTAGGGTTCATGTTCACACAGAATCACTGCACTGGTGTCTTTCTCAGCGTCTCGCTCATGAAATCAGGTTCAGATCAGATCAGATCTAGACAAACGTGTTCTGTGTGAACAGCCCTTACAGCTGTGTGTGTGTGTGGAGGATCATGGGTAATACACCAGCGGCTCTAAAACAAGAATAAACATTAATTATTTACATCAGGTGTCATTTAATGCCGGCATCACACACACACACACACACACGTAAATAAGCTGATGTCATAAACTTATTTTTACATAAAGCCAATTAAAATCAGTACAAACACTAAAATGTAGAGCATTTTAGAATAAAAAGAACATCATAAAGAACATTAGAATACAAAAAGAAATTCAAAAAAGCGGAGTAATTTTGAGGATTACGTCTGAGAGTGAAGGTTTGTCCAGTTTGTGCTGAACATCTGGACTCAAACAATCATCATCATCCACACAAACACTCATTCAGAACGGCTTTCAACTGACACACACACACACACACACACACACACACACTCACCTCACGCGCACACACACTAGTCGACTTTAATGCTCTGTCATGGCGCTTTCAGCTTGACGTCGACTAGTCGCTGGTCCTATAGAGGGCGCAACAGGATTACACTCCGTTTCCAATCAGTACATGCTCTGAAAGCTCCACAAGACGTGTGTGTTTATATCATCTGGATCCAAGAAACTGAACGGGAGAATGCACAGTCTAAACAGCTTATTGTGCAGGGAAGTTAATCACTGTTCTAATCTAAACGCTGTCACACACACACACACACACACACACACACACTCGCTCTCACTAATGCATTCATATCAATGTATGTATCTGATTTAGAACGAGCAGAAATCTGTGAGAAGTGTAACGACTGAAAGACAAAAGCACTGATAAATGAGCTGTTACAGGAGCACTGTGTCGTGTGTCATAGCTGTCACATCTGTTCCAGTCTCAGCTCCAGATGTGTTTGTTCATTAAATGACATCGTCAGCGACTAGTCCACTCGACTTTCATTACATAATAATCAGAAGTCATTCCACCCCTTACACACACACACACACCCCTGAACCCCTGACCTCACAGTGAACACACACACAACACACTCTCTGACCTCACAGCACAGAAACACCACACACCACACCCCATGACCACTGCAGCTGACCCCTGACCTCACAGTGAACACATACACACACACACACACACACCCCTGACCTCACAGTGAACACATACACACACACACACACACACCCCTGACCTCACAGTGAACACACACACACACACACACACACTCCAGTGCATGCAGATGGAGGAGGAGGAGGAGGATGAAGATGATCAGATGGTCTGGTATCCGGCGTGTGTCCGCTTCCTGCCGATCAGATACGCGATGAGGACGATCAGCACCAGACCGGCCAGAGCCACACCCACGATGATGGGGATGAGCATGTTCTCCTGATCCGCGCGACACTCCTCCACTGCACACACACACAGAAGCACAGAGTTTTTTTAAATCAAATTGACAGTTTTTACATTTTTAAAAGGGTGATGAACTGAGAAACCAAAATTCCCTTTTGGTTGATATTTTAACATAAGAGGTCATTGTACTATAAACACATCCTGTAAGTTTCAGAACTCAACACTTTGTCGTTATTCTAAAAACAGCTTATATTGAAGGCAGTCTCCCAAAACAACAGCTTGTGGAATGTGCTGCTCTATGATGTAATAGTGTGGATAAGCAGCGCCCACCGTTTCCACGTCGCTGCCTGTTCAGCCCCGCCCACCGTTTCCACATAGCTGCCTGTTCAGCCCCGCCCACCGTTTCCACATAGCTGCCTGTTCAGCCCCGCCCACCGTTTCCACATAGCTGCCTCTGTTCAGCCCCCCCCACCGTTTTCCACACCGTTTTCAGCACATAGCTGCCTGTGCTGTTCAGCCCCGCCCACCGTTTCCACATAGCTGCCTGTTCAGCCCCGCCCACCGTTTCCACATAGCTGCCTGTTCAGCCCCGCCCACCGTTTCCACATAGCTGCCTGTTCAGCCCCGCCCACCGTTTCCACATAGGCTGCCACCCCCACCCACCGTTTCCACATAGCTGCCTGTTCAGCCCCGCCCACCGTTTCCACATCGCTGCCTGTTTAGCCACACCCACCGTTTCCACATAGCTGCCTGTTCAGCCCCGCCCACCGTTTCCACGTAACTGCCTGTTCAGCCCCGCCCACCGTTTCCACGTAACTGCCTGTTTTAGCCCCCGCCCACCGTTTCCACGTAGCTGCCTGTTTAGCCCCGCCCACCGTTTCCACGTAGCTGCCTGTTCAGCCCCGCCCACCGTTTCCACGTCGCTGCCTGTTTAGCCCCGCCCACCGTTTCCACGTAACTGCCTGTTTAAGCCCCGCCCACCCGTTTCCACGTAGCTGCCTGTTCAGCCCCAGCCCACCGTTTTCCACGTAACTGCCTGTTTAGCCCCGCCCACCGTTTCCACGTAACTGCCTGTTTAGCCCCGCCCACCGTTTCCACGTAGCTGCCTGTTCAGCCCCGCCCACCGTTTCCACGTAACTGCCTGTTCAGCCCCGCCCACCGTTTCCACGTCGCTGCCTGTTTAGCCCCGCCCACCGTTTCCACGTAACTGCCTGTTTAGCCCCGCCCACCGTTTCCACGTCGCTGCCTGTTCAGCCCCGCCCACCGTTTCCACGTCGCTGCCTGTTTAGCCCCGCCCACCATTTCCACATCGCTCTGTTTAGCCCCGCCCACTGTTTCCACATCACTGTGGAATAGCTTTTTAATAGCACATAGCTTTTTTTAACAAAAATCTTGATAACAATCAGTGGAGCTCAGAGAACAGTGCAACACTGAAAACAAAGGCAGTTCTTGACCCCTTTAAATAAGAGTTTTTAAAGATCTGCACAGATAAGGAACTGCGGATGGAGTCGGTGTCTGCCTGCGGCGGTCAGTACCTGCGGAGAAGCGACTGGCGGTGACGTTGAAGGGCTGCAGCTGCAGTCTGAAGGTGTTTATGGAGAAGCTGGGCACAATCGAGAGCGTCTGCTCCGCGCTGCACACGTACGAGCGGCCCACGCTGCACTGCAGGAAGTTCAGAGAGCCGTTTCCCTCCACGAAGCGGTCTGCAGCAATCACACAATCAGGCACATCTATCATCATCATCTTTACACCAAATGACAGAATACGAAATGCTGCACACAGACTTACATATAAACAGCTTAATTTGGCACAGAGCATCAAAAACTAACAAAAAGACTGACTGATCAAATGCTAATAATCACATTTATTAGTTTAGTAGTTAATAAATCTGTTATGAACCTCCTCTCCGTCAGCATGTTTAAGAGCTCTGTGAATAATGTTTTATGGCATCAAATGAATAGTTCACCCAAAAATAATCATTCTGTCATCATTTTCTCACCCTCAAGTTCCAAACTGTGTGAGTTTTTCTTCTGCTGGAAGAATGTTGTTTAAAAAAAAAAAAAAAAAAAAAAAAAAAAAAAAAAAAAAAAAAAAAAAACAGCTAATGGTACCCATTGACTTCCATAGTATTTTCCATACAGTAGAACTCTATGGCTACCCTCAGCTGTTTGTTTCTGTGAACACTTTTAGGTGAACTATAACTTTAAATTTTGAAAAGTGAATTTTAGACATTTGAATGCTTTCTAGGAATCTGTGGATGTCCTGTTCCTGCGTCTGCATCTGTACATCAGATATTAAAGACTCAGGTTTGAAAGCCTGTGCTGATCATCTAGTGCTGTACCTGTCATGTCCGGCCAGAAGGCAGAGACGTTCACCGCGCTCAGGTAAAACTTCTGTGTAGTGGAGTTCTGCAGCAACACAAAACACCTTCAGTATCATCATGCGTTCATTACAGGACAGTCAGACACACACTCACACTCGTGCACACACTCTCTCACTCACACTCACACACACACACACACACACACACACACACACACACACACACACACACACGCACACACACACTCTCTCATACACACACACACACACTCGCACACTCTCACGCAATTTCTTGTGCACTCTCCCACAAACTCACACACTCGCGCACTCTTTCACACACACACACACACACACACACACACACACACACACTCGCACAGTCAGCACTCTCTCACTCACACACTCTTGCACACAGTATCGTGTACACTCACTCTCTCACACACTCTCATGCACACTATCACGCACACTTGCATTCTCTCACACACACTCGTGCACTCTCTTATACTCTCTCACACACATTCTCACGCACACTCTCACACACACAAAAACACACTCTCACTCACACTTGCGCACACACCTTACACACACACTCTCGCGCACTCACGCAATTTCTTGTGCAGTCTCGCACAAACACACACTCGCGCACTCTTTCAAACACACACTCGCACTCGTACACACACCATGCACACTCACTCACACAAACCCTCTCACACACACTCTCGCACAAACTCACACACACTCGCACTCTTGCGCATCACTCTCACACACATTTTCATGCACTCTCTCACTCACAGACTCTTGCGCACACTATCACGCACACTTGCATTCTCTCACACACTCTCGTGCACTCTCTATTGCGCACACACACACACTCACCAGTGTGAAGGTGAAGGTGAGGTTGGTGAGATCCTCCGTCAGCACCAGCGTGGCGACCGTGACCCCACACGACCCCGAGGCTGTGGTTCTGTTGGGCTGCAGGTTCACGACCTCGCTGACCATCTGGGGAGGGTCAGATCAAAGGTCAGCAGCGGTCAAACACGTGACAGCAGCAGGAAGTGTGTGCGCGTGCATCACCTGGTTCAGTGCTCTGGAGCGGTGCGTGATGTTGAGCTGCAGCCCCATCAGTGCCAGCAGGCAGGCGGTGCCGTTGCGGTTGGTGAGGGTGTAGTTTCCTCGCTGCGGAGCGGGCGGCGGGACGGGAGACGGGGCGGCGCTGGTTCTGGGAGACTGAGTCGGGGCAGCGGTCGTAACCGTCTGATCAGCACTGCAAACGCTCTCTACACACACGAGACACGCCACATGTTCACTCAGATTCATAAACAGGAAGATGACTGGTCATGCTGCAGAATTCATCAAAACTGATTCAATATCAGCTGTAAAGCAGCTCTACAGAAGACATTATTCAGATCAGTGTTGATTCAATTCAGTGTCACAACACAACTAACCGAACACTAACAGGACATTTAACCAGTTTTTTAATTTTATTTTTATTTGACACATACGTAGTCCTTTCAGTATTTTTAAAAATGACAGATTGAGAATCATTTCTGATATTTATTATTATAGACATTGTCAACTTAACATTATCATGTTATGAAAAACAAAATAAAGATATTGAATTAGCTATTATTTCAGTTTTCATTTTAGTTTTTTCACTATGTGTTTTTGTCACTGTTTTTTTTTTATTTCTATGTAGTTTTAATTACATTTTATGTCAGTTTAGATTTATGTCCTTTTATAATTTTTATCACTTTTGGTTCTTCATTTATTGTTATTTCACTAGTTTTAGTCATTTTCATTAGAATTATTTTATTTCAGTTACCAGACAAGGCAACATTTCTAATTTTTTTAATCACCAAGTTTTTCTTCTATTATTAAGTTAGCCGTATATTTGAATGCTGTTGTTTTTTGTTGTTGTGTTTTTTTGATGATGAGCACTTTCCAGAGAAGACCCCAGGGGATTATTTACTCCCAGCCACTGTGCATGCTGGGAAACCAACATATGATGTGTGGGATCAACAAGAACAAGTGAAGCAGCACTTAATTCGGTGTGAAGAAGGTACCGTCTGTGCTGAGGTTGGCTCCGCTCATGTAAGCCTCCATGTGCACATCAGAGAAGGTGAGGTTGACCTCGGGGCTCAGACTGACGGTGCTGGGGCTCACACACCTGTAGGTGCTGTTTAACCTCGCCGAGATCTCCGTCACGTTCGTCATC
>NC_056597.1:23831954-23834454 GCF_018340385.1 Cyprinus carpio | reverse complement strand
CTCAGTACAGAAGCATCAACCACTGATTAACAACGTCTGTCTTTATCGTTATTAAAAATGTATTATCCTATTGCGAAAATGATCAGTCACATGACATCTACAGATCAGCTGATTGGTCACGTGCATCCAGAGGACCTGCTCCAGCCAAGCAGCATACCTTGAAAAGACCAGATCGACGCTGCTCTTCAGGAAGTTTAATAAAGCCAGCCAATCAGCGTGCAGTACGACCAGAACAATGACAGAGCGCGGTCTGGACCGAAGCGCGCTTATTGTTCTGATCACGTGACTCTGATCTGCTGCTCACGTGACGTCATCAGCGCTTCCAAACAAACGCAAATGAAAGCAAAAACACACACACACAGAAATCAAAGAACACACTGACCGCGTCATTTAATTCCTAAAATACGACCTGAGGCAGCACGTAGCGGAGATAAAATGGCAAAAGTGAAACAAACGACTGACTGAAACACACCTAAAATAACTAGTTTGAGCCCGAGTCAGACAGACGCGCGCTAATGACAGTTTAACGTCATGGGTATTCGCGCTCGACCGCGTCATAACTTCACGTTCAGACTCGTTTATGATGTGTAATGATAACTTCGGCTGAGTTATGAACACTTACCCATCAGAAGGGTCCAGCAGACACCTGCCGCGGAGCTCCGTTTGACCGTCATGCCTCAGTCCGTCAGAAAACGCGTCACACTCCGAGAGCAGAACACTGCGTACTAACGCCCGCGCACTGAAAAAGAACAGAGCATCTCTGATCTTTACAACCATAGCGCAACCCGAGCGCGGTCTGTGCACAGTCCCTCCAGACACCCGCAATTCAGGCTCAATGTTCCAGTCATGTGATGAGAACGCTTTAGCCCCGCCCACACGGTCACGTGAGTGGCGCGACCCGCGTATGACTCACGCGCTGTTTATTCATAATATAACGCGTTAAATATGTATTAATGTTAATAATGTCAGTTTAAGTGTTATTATAATGCTGTTTAAGCTACGGACAAATATATATATAGGTGTGACTTATGACAGTTTAAAATCATAAATGCATCCAAAATGTATTATTTCACGTGATCTTCTGATAATATTAATAAATCAGTCAGGTTTATTGTCATTTTTCATTAACAGCAAGCAACCAACTGTAGAATATTAACAGTTTATTGCAAACATCCTCTGCTTATTAATGTATGTTTATATTTATTGTTTGTAAATAGTCTACAGTTGATTGCTGTTAAAAAAAATACAAAAATGACTCGTGAAGTTATACATTGTACACGTGACCCTGGACCACAGCCACTGCATCATCTGAAAGCTGAATAAATGATCTCTCCATTGATGTCTGGTTTGTTAGGAGGACAATATTTGAAAATCTGGAATCTGAGGGAGCAAAAAAAATCTAAATATTGAGAAAATCTTCTTTAAAGTTGTTCAAATGAAGTTCTTACCAATGAATATTACTAATCAAACATTAAGTTTTTATATATTTACGGTATGACATTTACTAAATATCTTCATTGAACATGGATCTTTACTTAATATCCCCTAATGATTTTTTAGGCTTAAAAGAGAAATGAGGTATAATTGTGACCCATACAATGTATTGTTGTCTATTGCTACAAATACACCTGTGCTACTGATGACTGCTTCTGTGCTGCAGGGTCACAGATATTATTTGATAATTAATTAAAATGTAAACATTTATAATTTTATTGTATACAAATATCAAGTGTATTATTTATTATATCTTGATGTATATATTTATACATTAAGTGAAATTAGATGCAGTTATGAATTTAAACAATATGAAGTCATTCCTGCTGCTTGCAACACTGAAGTCATGGGTTCGATTCCCAGGAAATACATGAACTTATCAAATGTCTATTATTCAGTGTAAACTGTTTTGAATAAAAGCAGCAAAAGTGTGTGTGTGTGTGTAAGAGTGTGTGTCTCGGCCGCTCAGCGGTATAATTTGTTTCTGTAAGGAATTACTCAGTGAATGAGGCAGCAAATCACATTAGTCTTGTTTGTGTCCAGACACTGGTCATATTTCACCACTAATCCACACGGGTTAATAACTGTCTTTTGCATAAAGTTAAAGTTAGATTTTCTCAGAATTCAGAGATTTTCATGCCATGGAATTGCAACTTTTTATTTCCCAATTCTGACTTAAAAAAAAAAAAAAAAAAAAAAAAAAAAAAAATATATATATACATATATATATATATATTTTTTTTTTTTTTAATAAAAAAAAAAAAAATAGTTTTGATTAATGCACTTATTAGATTCTTCCACAGTGATTGAAAATAGAGAAACAAAAGAAATTCATCACAGAGTCAACAATGTTCCACATATACAATACTAGGTTTATTAGAAAGCACATTTCTTTTTCTTTTTCTTTCGGTCTGAAATGTAACCTGGACATGTTCTTGACAGACTGCATTATAGAGTCAGCATGAATTATTTAAATTGTGTTTATATGGCAGGGCGGTATACTTAT
>NC_056597.1:23809454-23824454 GCF_018340385.1 Cyprinus carpio | reverse complement strand
GAATAAGCTTTGTTTTGCACTAAAAATCTTTTTATCTGCACTGTTTGTTCACTGGTTTGCACTCTATCTGCCATGTGCCTTGCGCTGCTTTATTTAACTCTATTTTTATTTTTTATTAAATGTCTTTTTTACATTCCCTTATTGTATAGTTGTATCTTATATTTTATATTTGATCTGTATTTTAAGGCTCTACTGTTAGTGTTATCTGTATGCACCGGGGGTCTGAGAGTAACGCAATTTCGATTCTCTGTATGTATGTACTGTACATGTGGAAGAATTGACAATAAAGCAGACTTGACTTGTCACATGATCTTCAGAAATCATTCTAATATGCTGATTTGCTGCTCAAGAAACATTTCTGATTATTATCAATGTTGAAAACAGTTGTGCTGCACAATATTTTTGTGGAAACTGTGGCCCATAAATGTGATACCTTATTATTCAATTATTTGGGGGCAAGTTTAAAAAAAAAGAAGAAAACTTTTATTCATCAAGGATGCATTAAATGAATCAAATGTAACAGTAAAGACATTTATAATGTTTCTATTTCAGATAAATGCTGTTCTTTGGAACCTTCTGTTCATCAGAGACTCATAATTTTGACTATTTGCCTACAGATTCACACTTCGGGCACACCCCCTAAAGTACTGAGCCAGAGTATGCAGTGTCTCCACTGTGCCTCGTCTGGTGTGTCTCGTCACAACACTGGTGTGTGTGTGTGTGAGTGTGTGAGAGAGTGTGAGAGAGTGAGTGTGTGTGAGTGAGTGTGTGTGTGTCTGTTAAGAGTGTTTGTGTGTGAGAGTGTGTGTGTGTGTGTGTGTGTGTGTGTGTGTGTGTGTGTGTGAGTGTCTGTGTGTGTGTGTGAGAGAGTGTGAGAGAGTGTGTGTGTGTGTGTGTGTCTGTTAAGAGTGTTTGTGTGTGAGAGTGTGTGTGTGTGTGTGTGTGTGTGTGTGTGTGTGTGTGTGTGAGTGTCTGTGTGTGTGTGTGAGAGAGTGTGCGTTAAAGTGTGTGTTTACCTCTTTAAACTCAGTCTTCAGCACTGCATGACCCAGTGTGGGCTGCCACTGCAGTTTACGCCCGCTGTGTTTCCCCAGATAGAAGAGCTTAAACACCTCCTGAAGCTTCACCATCTGAAGCACACACACACACACACACACACACACACACACATCAGACAGGCCATTGCATGTACGCTGTATTAACCACAAACACACACACACTCATGCATGCTCTCACACACAAACACATAATGATCAGTCAGGGCGTTGCATGTCCACCACATTACACACACACACACACACACACACACACACCTCAGTGGGTAGATGGACGTCCATCGGTGTGTATGAGGGCCAATAGCCCATCGTCAGGATGTTGACGGTCAGCTCGATGTTGCTGGGATCACTCTGGTTCTGCATGTACTACACACACACACACACACACACACACAGCATTAGGACTCTCACATGACACAGCAATCAAACACACTTCACACATGAAACCACGTGTGAGGAGCTCAGACTGAGCTGGAGAGATGCAACACCTCACAGGAAATCCTGACAAACACTTACTTCAGTAGTTCCATCTATCCACCTGTTTATCTGCATCTACACCTCCCAATAATGAAGAGTGTGTATCTCTCACACACACACACACACCTGTTTGAACTGGATCATGATGTCTTTGGAGAGCTCCATGTCTTTGAACATCCCCTCGAGTTTACTGGTGAACGCTGCTCCACACTCTACAACACACACACACACACACACACACACACACACACACACACACACGTCACTTCAGAGAGCAAGTACTGCTGCAGACACAGATGTGCAGAAATGACAAACAGTTAAAGATGCATTGTTTTGTTTCTGCTCCACTGGAAGAACCAATCAGAACCACAGTCTGATCAGATCAACCAATGAGGAGAGTCTGGGGGCGGAGCTACCTAATTGTAATCTTTTGAATATATATTCTTATAGTGTGTTAATGTTCTTACAACATATTTTTGTCAGTAGGGTGCCACAAAGAATTTATTTATCCATTTTAGTAATTTTAGTACTTAATTTTAAATAAAATTAGTTTATCTTGAAGTTTTTCATGTAATATTGTAACCTTTATTGTTTTTAGTTTTAGTTAGCTAGGGTTAGTTGTACTGTTTGATGTTCAGTTGTGTTCGGTGACGCGCTGCAGCTTTAAGAGGTTAACTAGTCACACACTGACTAGTGTTTTTACTGGATGTGGTCAAAACAAAACAGCAACTCAACCACAGCAATCTGGTCACTTCCTGTTCACACGATCATGTGACCTCACTCTTAGGCAACTGATTGGTGGCGTTTCCACAGCAACCGTCTGACGACCAATGAGAAGTCAGATGGGGAACTAACCGTGTTTGAGCTTGGACAGCATGGACTTCTCTGCATCCACCGAGGCGCTTTTGCCCACCAGCAGACGCTTGGCCAGATCCTTCTTATAGAAGGCCTCAAACACGTCCTTCCCTGCAGCACACACACACACACACAGAATGAGTTCAGATTCATCTCTGTGTGACAGTCTTATGAACTGAAGCTGGAGTGCAGATCACCGTGGATGAAGCGGAAGATGATCATGATCTTGTCCAGAATCCTCTCCAGCTCCTCCTCCGTGGCCTCCTTGTTTCCAGCCCGCAGTTTAGAGTCCACGTACTTCGCTGAGGAGACCAGAGCAGATCAGAGGGTCAGTGAGGAAGAGATTCAGACCTTTATTCATCAGGGACGCATTCAACTGATCAATAGTGACAGTAAAGACATTTATAATGTCACAAAATATTTCTATTTCAAATAAATGCTGTTCTTCTGAACTTTCTGTTCATCTGTGAATCCTGAAAAATAAAATGCATCACAGTTTCCACAAAAAATATTAATGTTTTCAACACTGATAATAATCAGAAATGTTTCTTGAGCAGTAAATCATCATATTAGAATGATTTCTGAAGATCATGTGACACTGAAGACTGGAGTAATGATGCTGAAAATACAGCTGCGCATCACAGAAATAAATTACACTTTAACAGAGATTCACAGAGAAAACAGTTATTTTACATCATAATAATATTTCACAATTTTTACAGCATTTTTGATCAAATAAATGCAGCCTCGGTGAGTATAATTCACGAGTCATTTCATGTCAGATTTTATTGCTGATGTGAAATATTAAGGCTGCACAATAATGGTGAAACTGTTAATAATGATTCTTTTGATCAATATTTTTTGCATTTCATCAGAATTAATGCACAAATCAAGAGAATGTCAGCTTGCATGGTTTCCTTGCAGATCGCAGACATGATTTAGTTGCAAACAACCATGTGACAGAAAACAGTCTGTCTGCATTACAGTATTACCTGAGCTGAACGTCTCAATAGAGATCACTAAACTCGTTTACATGTTAACTGCTGTTTCCAGATTATCATGAGTACTACAGAGAGACTGCGTATTAATGATTGCCAGGTTGGCATCAAAAGTTAAGTAAACCACAGGGAAGACAATGTATCCATTTGTGAAAAAAAAAAGCCCTGATTGGGGGATTTTAACACATGACATCTGGCAACCATTAAAACTTGCAGAGGCTTGTTACAAATGTTAAATCCCACAAATGCAATATTACAATGAAACACATTCAGGATAAACAACCAGAGGGCAAATATCAGAGATCATAATGCTTAGTAAACCGGGAGAAAAAGAAATGGTGGTCACAACTAAAAAACCTCATGTAGCTCTATGAAAGATGTTAAGTGAATGTGAGTTATCCAGCAGCTCTTGAGGATTCGGAGTTTGTCTCGTATGAGTGAGTGCGTGTGTCTGCGGTGTGGTCACTCACCGATGAGCTCAGCGGGTTTGTTGGGTCTTTTGTTGATGAAGCTCTCGAAGGCTTCCTTCATGGCGTTGATGAAGCTGTCGTTCCTCTGGAAGCAGCGCTGCATCACGTGGTCCATCTTGTCCTTGAAGTCCAGCAGCTCCTGGACCATCTCTTTATCTCTCTCCGGAGAGCTCACGATCTCTGCACCGAAGCTCTGCGACACCAACAGTCCTTCAGATAACTGAGATACTCTTATCAGTTTTACTAATTATTTTAATTTTGTTATTTTATATAATTTTTTTATTAGGTTTTTTAATCTATATAGTTTTTTTTTTATTTTATTTTACATTTTACTATTTTTTTTTAATACATTGAGTTACTTAAAATAACAATGCAATGAGAAATGTTGCATTGACATCTAGCTGAAATAAAATGGAGCAAAAACCAGTCATAAGGGTCAATTTTTTTTAAATTGAGATTTATACATTCACTAAAAGCTGAATAATTCATCTTTCCATTGATGTCTGGTTTGTTAGGAGGACAATATTTGAAAATCTGGAATCTGAGGATGCAAAAAAATCTAAATATTGAGAAAATCATCTTTAAAGTTGTTCAAATGAAGTTCTTAGCAATGCATATTACTAATCTAAAATAAAGTTTTGATATATTTACAGTAGGAAATTTACTAAATATCTTCATGAAACATGATCTTTACTTAATATCCTAATGATTTTTGTCATAAAAGAGAAATGTATAATTGTGACTCATACAATGTATTGTTGTCTATTGCTACAAATATACCTGTGCTACTGATGACTGCTTCTGTGCTGCAGGGACACAGATACATGTTTTATATTATTTAAGTTTATTTGATTTCAAGTAATGAAAAAGTTTTCTTTATGGTTTATTTTATTTCTCAGATAGGTCCTTCAAGGTATCTCGGAGAGGATGTGGTGTACAAGTCGCATCATCTAACTACTGGGGTGCCTCAGGGCTCAGTTCTTGGACCACTTCTCTTCTCTGTCTACATGGCATCACTACGTTCTGTCATTCAGAGACATGGCTTCTCATATCACTGCTGTGCTGATGACACTCAACTCTGTCTCTCCTTCCATCCTGATGATCCGATGATAGCGGTGTGTGTGTGTGTACCTTAATGTATTCTCTCCAGGCCTGCAGCAGCGCCGTCAGCCCTCCTTTGACTTTACTGAAGAGCTCATAGAGCAGCGTCAGCTCACACACACGGTTCTCATCCAGCAGTATCCGCAGGCCTGCACACACACACACACACACACACACACACACACACACACACACACCATTAGCTGAGCGTGTGTGTTTCATTATGTCTCCAGTCTCTGATCTGTCCTCATGATCCGGACCTTTCTGCAGAATGGCGCTCATGTGTTCTTCCAGCAGCTGTTTCTCCACTGTGGCGATGAGCGGCTTCCTGTCACACACAGACAGGTGTTAGAGCAGTGATTACACGCCTGCAGGAGACAGCAGCACCGACACACAGCATACTTAACAACAGGGATTCAAACGACGTCTGTTCATTCACATCAATACAGATGGATTAACAGATCAATCAGTAGCTGTTTTCATACACCTGTTTTTAGAATACTGGATGGAAACGCCAGGATTTGCATAAATTCTAAAAATCCAAAGTCGTAACAGTCATATTAATATGTCAAATATATAAGTCAAAGTGCTTCGTAATAACTAACTCCCAGAACTGCATTCCCAAACAGCAGATTCTGAAAATAAGATAACATTACCACTAGCGCTCTGATCTCACACACACACACACACACACACTCACACTCACACACACTCTCTCACTCACACACTCTCTCACTCACACACACACACACACACACACACACACACACACACACACACACACACACACACACACACACACACACCGCACTCTCTCACTCACCGCACACACACCACACACACACACACACACACCACACACTCACACACACACACACACACACACACACTCACTCACTCACACACACTCTCTCACTCACACACTCACACACACACACACACACACACACAACACACACTCACCCAGCACACCACTCTCTCTCCTCACACACACACACACATGCACACACACACCCACACTCACACACACTCACACAGACACTCACTCACACACACTCCACACTCACTCAACTCACACACACACACACACCGACACCTCTCTCTCACACTCACACACACACACACACACACACACACACACACACACACACACACACACACACACACACACAACACACACACACACCACCCTCTCACTCACTCACACACACACACACACACACTCACACACTCGCCACACACCACACACACACACACACACACACACACACACACACACACACACACACACACACCACCACCACACACACACACACCACCCACACTCTCACACACTCACCACACCCTCACACACACCACACACTCTCCTGATCCAAATAACTGATGACGCGGTCGTTCTACACACACACACACACTCACTGCGTGCTCTGATCCAAATAACTGATGACGCGGTCGTTCTCTTCCTCCAGACGCTGTGCCACATGATGAAGGTACTCAGGAACCTGTGTGAAGAACATGAGCACACATGAACACACACACACACGCGTGAGAGTATCAGTGTGTGAATGCGGTGGAAATGCTCTCACGTCTCTGTCCTGCATGAATCTCTGACCCTCAGCCGCGTACAGACGGTTCGTCTCCATTAAAAACCGCTGCTCAAACGAGTCCTTATACACCTGTCGACACACACACACACACACACACACACACACACACACACACACATCTGGTCAGCTATCCTTGTGGGGACTCTCTATAGGTGTAATGATTTTTATACTGTACAAACTGTATGTGCTATCACCCTACACCAACCCTACCCCTTACAGGAAACTTTCTGCATTTTTACTTTCTCAAAAAAACTCATTCTGAATGATTTATAAGCGTTTTGAATTACAGTGACATTGAAAATATCCTCATAAATCTCCTTCTGGTTGTAATACCTGTGTCATTACGTCATTCACACTGGACTCGATTAAGAGCAGTTTGTGTGCAAAATAGAGCTGCGTTATTCTGGATAATTTGAGACTTCTGTTTTTTTTTTAACTAAACAAAATCTCATAGAATTAATGAAGGGAATGATTTGCCATCTAAAAAAAAGAAAAAGATGCGCACACAGGAATTGATGGGTGGAACTGAAATGTTACAACAAATTTCCGATTCCTGACCTTAGTTATCTGATTCTGGAATTGGAATTGATTTTTGATGCCCAACCCCATGCATTACAACATGTTTCACAGCCCCACATCGTCAGCGTCTCGTCCAATCACCTGCAGGTCTGAGAGCATGCCCAGTAAGCTCCGCAGCAGACTGCGCTCCACAGTCTCTCCGTTTCGCTCGCGCTCGATCTGCTCCAGGATTCCCTCCACCGTCCGGCTCTGAACCGCTCCGTCACTTATGATGTGAGTCCGGAACAACTCCAGCCCCGTGTCCCTGACAACACACGTGTGTTACTATAGCAACACCAGCTCTGGGTTACTACAGTCCACTACAACTAAAGCTTTCCATCAGTGTCTCAGCAATGGATGCTCTGCAGTGAATGGGTGCCGTCAGAATGAGAGTCCAAACAGCTGATAAAAACATCATAATCCATAATAACACTTCCTCCAGTGAAAAAGTGCATCTGCTGTTGTCTCTCACATCAAAATCCAGACACATATTTGTTTAGAGCTGTTTAAACCGCTGCTTGATCTGTGCAGATTTCTCTCCTGATTCACACCAGAAAACTTTTTCACTGGAGGAAGTGTTATTATGGATTATAGACCTCTATGTATTTGAGTTAAAAACATCTTAATGCTGGATGTGTTTCATCTTTTGTCTTCTCCAGATGTTCACTGATGGACTGGGAGTGCTGTGGATTACTTGTGGATTATTGTGATGTTTTTTTATCAGCTGTTTGGACTCTCATTCTGACGGCACCCATTCACTGCAGAGCATCCATTGCTGAGACACTGATGCAGTTCTACATTTCTACAAACCTGATGAAGAAACAAACTCATCCTGATCTCAGATGAACTGATGGTGAACACATTTACAGCACATTTTCATTTTTGAGGCAACTATTGCTTTAATAAAAACATTATAGGTTAACTAACAAAACTAATAAAAATGACAAAAGCTAAAATTAAAATGAAAACAATAAAATGAAAAATGAAAATATAAAAAAAAACAAGCTCAAAATATTAATAAATTACTACAATAATGTTAGAAAAATGATTTTAATAATCATTTTCAAAACATATACATGCATATGTGTGTATTCCTATATAAATATATACACACACACACACACACACATATATACAGTACACACATATATTATGTAAACGAAAACTTTTATCTTGGATTTGATTAATTGCTTGAGAGCACTAAAAATAATATAATTAATATTAATAAGAGCTGTAATAATATCTGGGACTCACCAGATGGAGGGCAGCAGTGAGTTCTGGAGGACATACGTCCGGTCCAGGAACAAGAAAATACTGCGGATCATGATCTGAAGGAGACGAGACACAACACTCATGTTCATATCATCACAGACAGGTGTAGAGACTCTCACACACACACACACACACACACACACACACACACACACACACACTCTCTCTCTCTCTCTCTCTCTTTCTCTCTCTCTCTCTCTCTCTCTCTCTCTCACACACACAACGCACACACTCGCACACAGACACACACTCTTTCTCTCTCTCTCTCTCTCTCTCTCTCTCACACACACACAATCACACATACACACACACACACACATACACAAAAATCAGCTGCTTCTGTCAATTCAATTCAATTCAATTGAGCTTTATTGGCATGACTTGTACAGTATTGCCAAAGCATTGGCCATTACATAGGCAGTGAACAAATAATCAATAAAATCAATCAGTAAACAAATGCATGAATACATTTATAAATCAATAAATAAAAATAACAACAAATTAAAATTAAACAAAATCAAATAAAAAATAAAAAACACACTTGTGTGTATTTGTCTCAACATTCAGACTTTAGTTTTGTCCACTGGCTGACTCTCGTAGTTTGTGGCAGGCTGTTTACATACTTTGCTGCTGTTGTGATTGAGATAGAGTTTTCTCCCAAAATATGATTTAATTTCTCTGAATTTGGTAATGCCATAAAATGTGGTTCTAGTTGTTGGAATCTGGTGAAATAGTGTGATCTAATGCTGTGATAGTGATCACAGTGAATGAGGAAGTGTTCTTCTGTCTCTCAGCTCTCTCTGAGAGCACAGTGAACACAGTCTCTGCTCTCTCTCGGCTGCCATCTCTGCCTGTGCCGTCCTCACTCTACACACACCGTCTCTCTGATCACTCAGTCTCTCTACAGCCAGACGGTGATCACTCAGTCTATATCTGCTTAGGGTCTTCCTCAATTTATGCTCTTTCACACAGCTCAGGTATTCTGCTGGTTTATACTCTCTCTTCAGCTTTAAATAGAGTTCCATCTTCTTTTGTGATTTAGTAGCATCTTTCCAATAGGTGATGTAATTTTGTTTTTGTAGTTGTATAATTTGGTTTGTCCAGATGGTGCTGTGCTGGTCTGGCTGTAGTTTGAGCATCAGCTGTGAGAGTGCGCTCCGGTGCCGGTTCTGCTCCTGACACCGCAGGGCTTCAGCCTGGTATGAGCTCGGCTCGCTGCGCTTCAGGTGCTGGTAGAACTTCACAGCTCTTTTCTGGATACTGATCAATAAGGGGTATTGTCCTAATTCAGCTCTGCACGAGTTGTTGGGCGTTGCTCTGTTTACTTTTAGGATGTTTTTACAAATTTGTGTATGCAGAGTTTCGATTTCCTCTTTTTCCCCATTTAGAGAAATCTTGGGTTTTTAGAGGTCCCCATATCTCGCTGCCATACAGAGCAATTGGTTCAATTATTGCTTTTAGGATTTTTAGCCAGGTTTGAATTGGAATTTCATGTCGAATAGTATTTTTAATCATGTAGAAGACTCTCAGTGCTTTTGCCTTCAGTTCATTCACAGCCAGATTGAAGTTCCCTGTTGAACTCAGTTTTAATCCCAGATATGTGTATTCCTGGGTGTGTTGGAGGACTTGGTTTCCTGCTCGAAAGATGTATTTATTTTCCCTACATCTGGATCTATTTTGAAAAATCATTATTTTAGTTTTTGCGAGGTTAATTTTGAGAGCCCACGTATGACTGAATGTCTCTACGACGTCGAGGAGCTGCTGTAGTCCCTCTTTTGTTTTTGACAGAATGACTAAATCATCTGCGAAGAGGAGACATTTAACTTCTGATTCCGTCAGGGTTGGGCCGGGGGCAGTGGAATTATTTAAGGCTTTTGCTAATTCGTTTATAATATATGTTAAATAGAGTGGGGCTCAGTGGGCAACCTTGTCTGACTCCTCGTTGTTGGGAGAAAAATTCTGTTCGTTTATTTCCAATTTTTACAGCACATGTATTGTTTTTATACATGGTGCTGATTAAATCAAAAGTTTTCCCTCCAATCCCATTTTCCAGTAGTTTTAGGAAGAGTCCTTCGTGCCAGATCGAATCGAAAGCCTTCTCAAAGTCAATAAAGCAAGCAAAGATTTTGGATTTATTTTGGTATACATGTCTATCAATGATTGTGTGGAGGGTGTAGATGTGGTTCGACGTTCTGTGTTTGGGCAGAAATCCAATTTGACTTTTGTCCAGGATTTTGTGGGTTTTGAGAAAGTTTTGCAATCTTGTATTAATAATCGAACAGAATATTTTCCCCAGGTTGCTATTGACACATATGCCTCTGTAATTGTTTGGCTCATATTTGTCTCCTTGTTTAAAGATTGGTGTAATTAGGCCTTGGTTCCAGGTGTCGGGGAAATATCCTACTCTCACAACAAAGTTGAATAATTTGATTATTGCGGTTCTGAATTGGTCATTGGTGTATTTGATCATTTCGTTCAGTATTCCATCAATGCCACATGCCTTGTTGGGTTTTAAAGCATGTAGTCTGTCTGTCAGCTCATTAACTGTGATTGGGAAATCCAGGGGGTTCTGATTATCTTTAATGTTTTCTTTTAGGATTTCTAATTTGGTTTTTAATTCATTTCGAGCAGGATTTGTTTCAGTTGTTTTGTACAGATTTTCAAAGTGTGTCCTCCATATGTTCCCGTTTTGAATGACCAGGTCTTCCTGTTGTGGCCTATAGAGCGTGTTCCAGTTGTTCCAGAAGTTACTGGTATTTATTGACTCCTCCATTGCTTGAAATAATTGTTCTGTGTGTTCTTCCTTTTTTACTCGTAGAGTTTGTTTGTACAGTCGAAGGGCTTCGTGATATTGATGGCGGAGTTCTTCATTGTCAGGATCTCTGTGTTTTTGATTTGAAAGATTTCGTACTGTTGTTCGGATATTTTTGCACTCACTGTCAAACCACATTTCTTTGGTGTTTTTTGGTTTCCTTTTTGAAGATTTATTTTTCAAATTGCACATGGATGCTGATTGGTGGAATATTTTGGTAATGTCACTAAGTGCCAGATTTATGCCTAATTTATTTTGTGAATATGTGTTCAATATAATTTTTTTCCAATAATAATTTGATCGTTTGACTTTCTATTGCATTTTGATAATTTTCTGTGCTGTTATTGGTCCACTTGTAGGGTGGTTGCAGCTTCAGTAAGTGAGAGGGCTGTCTGTGTGATTCATTGCTATGAGTTCGTCTTAAATATAGTGTAATGTTAGAGTGGTCTGACAGAGGTGTTTGAGGACTGACTGTGAATGCCCTGAGATGCACTGGGTCAATGTCTGTGATGAAGTAATCTACAGTACTGTTGCCCAAGAAAGAATTAAAGGTGTAACAACCGAAAGAGTCTCCCCGTATGCGACCGTTCACTATGTACAGGCCCAGTGACCGACAGAGATCTAGAAGGCTTTTCCCACTTTTGTTTGTTAATTTGTCATAATTGTTTCTTAGCTGGTATGAGGGCAGAGAGTGGCTGGTGTTTGTGATATATTTGTCTCCCTGTGTGTTGACAAAGTCTGGTTCATTTCCAGTTCTGGCATTTAGATCGCCACACATTAACACATTCCCTTTAGTCTGGAAATGGCTAATCTCGTCCTGCAGGATGGAGACGGTTTTCTTCGCTGTAATAGGGGGACTCAGCTGGGGGAAGGTATATAGCACACAAGAATATGGGACGCTCTGTGGAGACAATGTCTTTTTGGATTTTTAACCAAATGTTAAATTTTCCCGATTTGTATAGCTGTGATTGAGTCTATGAGGTGTGCTCTATACCATATCAGCATTCCCCCTGACTCTCTGCCCTGAGTCACCCCTCTTAGTTTCGTCGATGGTAGAACTATTTCCCTAAATCCAATTGGACAGCCAGTGGACAAATCTCTAACATTCCATGTTTCCTGTAGTATTACAATGTCAGAATTCTCAATTTCTTTTTTAAAGTCTGAATGTTGGCTCTTGATACCAAAAACAGAGGACCTCAGTCCTTGAATATTCCAACATGTGACTTTCAGGGAATATGAGCTCATTAAATGATCACATTTGTTATTTCAAAACAAGACAGACATCAGTATATTGAATTGACAAATCAAGAAGAATATATTAAATATTATGATCCAATAAAATAAGTTAAATGTAAAAAAAATTAGGTAAATTATAAAATATACAAAGATATCATATTAATATATATATATATATATACATACACATATATATACATACACACGCACACACACATACATATAGTTTTTTTTTTTTCTTTCCTTTTCCCTTCAAGAAGTATAAATAAAATTAAGTTACTTAATTGCTGATATAAAAAAAAAAAAAAAAAAAAAAAATTTTATGTATACATGCATACACATCCATACTTTTTTTTTTTTTTTTTTTTTTTCAAGAATAATAAATAATAGGTTTCTAAGAGTCTCATTTAAAATAAGTAGAAATAAAACACATTTTCACACACACACACACACACACACACACATTTTATTTTCTTTACTCAATTTTTTTCCAATCTCAAAAATCTTTTTTTTTTGTTTTTTTTTTGTTTTTTTTTTTTTTTTGTTGTTGTGAGTCACTAACCCATGAGGTGTGAGCACAGCAGAGTCAGCATGTGCTGGATGTTGGTGAGGTCTCTGCAGGGTGATGGGGCCGGCTGGCTGTGGGCTGTGCTGGGGCTGCAGGGGGTCAGTGATCTGCTGGCTGCTTCAGCGTAGCTCCGGCTGCACGCCGGCTGCTGATGTTCCTGTGGATGAGAAGGTGAGGGGGCTTCAGGCCTGTTCATGCGGTGTTTTCTGGGGGGGAACACAGAACCTGTCGTGGGCTTCCTCCGGTCAGAGGTGAAGTGGTGGAGGGGGTGGTGTCCCTGCAGTAGCTCTGTGGGGTGTCCATGAGGTCGCTGCGGTGTGCTGGAGCTGCGGTTGAGTGCGATGTCCTTCAGGGTTTTGGCAAAGATGGGGACTGCCCTTCTGTGGAGGTGGACGTGGTCGTACAGGCTGCTGAGATTCAGTGTGGGGTGCTGAACCAGGTGTACGTTGGGCTTTAGGGCACAGTCTCTGGATACTCTAGCATTTATATGCCTGATGGTGTCCTGGTGGAAGTCCGAGCGCAATAGCAGGGTGGAGAGGATGATTTTGGAGTTGGGGAAGTTGGAGGATGCCTTCTCAGTCACATTAATGAGAGCTGTTGCTACTCTCTCTCGCTGAGCTCGGAGGTCGTTAGTGCCAGTGTGGATGATGATGTGGCTGGGGGAACCCAGCTGCTCTTCACACAAGAGCTCCAGGGCCTTCTCTGTGTTTGGGCACCATATTTTTTGGACGTTTTTTCTGGGAAAAAGTCTCTTTTCATCGATGAACTTGCCATTGGAGTCCATGAGGAGTATAATGTGAGGCTGTGATTGACTGTAGGAGTCTGCTGGAGAAGTCTCTGAGCTCGCTGGAGAAGGAGTCTCCTCTGAGCTCTGCTGTTCTCCTCTCTGTGTCGCCTGCTTCTCCACAGCTGACCGTTGTATTATGTGGGACTCTCTGTCCTCTCTCAGCTTTCTCATCTCTTCCCTCATTACAGACAGCTGACTGCTGTACTCTTCTCCCTGTTTTTTCATTTCTTGTGTTTCTTTCTTAAGCATTTCTATTTCTTTCCTGTACTCCGCTTCTTTCTGTGTTGGATCAGTCTCCTTCACCACTCTATCTATGCATGTCCTCTCTCAGCTGCACCAGCTCCAGCTCCATCTCCCTGAACTTCTCCTTCATGTCACTGATGATGCTGTGTAGAAGGGAGATCTCCTCACTGTCGTCTCTGGACTGATGGCTGGAGGTCGAGGGCTCTTCTGCACACTTTTGTGTATTAGGGCTGATCTTGTTCAGTTGAGCTTTTTCTTTAATTTGCAGGAAATCCTTTTCAAATTGTTTCAGCTTCCCCTGAATCATTACAGTCCCATTTTTATATATAGTTGGCTGTTATCATGACATCTGAATCTGAATCCTCCCCTTCCTTAATCTGTAGTTTCCATCCATTACTGATGCCCTTTCTAATTACTGTGGGGTAATGATGTCTGATTGCTGAGTGCCAGGCTCCAGGGTCTTCTTTGTGGAATATGATTTTACTGACCTCTCCATTCCTGTATAGGTCTGAGTACAGGGTTTCCTGGACTGTCCTTCAGGAGCTGATCTTTATGTTTCTTGCTTTAGGATCTCATTGTTAGCTTTGGATGGGTATGTTATAGGGATTGATTCTGTCATTTTTCAAATATTCTGACAGTTGCTAGCAGTTTGTTGTTGTTGTTGTTGTTGTTTTATGAATGTTTATATCTACTGCAGTCAGCCCTTATATTGTAGCTTAATTAAATCACAGTTTTTGGGCAAATCTTTCTCCAGAACAAAGGTGGTTGATTGTTGATTGTAGATATTGTAGATATTTTGTGTACTCACTCGGAGTTCCTCTTTTCCTCTCTCTCTCGTGGTAGTTGTGGGACCTTTAAGCCTTCTGTCAGTTGGTTGTCTGCTAGTTGTCTTCTGCAGATTTTTTCTTGGTTGACTCAATGTTCTTTTGTAGTTAATGTTGCAGAAGGTCTTAATTTATAT